>NW_016160542.1:0-34202 GCF_001687245.7 Rhagoletis zephyria | reverse complement strand
TTGTTATCGATATTTTTATCGTTTTTGCTATCGATATTATAATCGACTTTGTTACCGATATTTTTATCGATTTTGTTGTCGATATTTTTATCGATATTTTTATTGGTTTTGTTACCAATATTTTTATCGATTTTTCTATTGATATTGTTATCAATAACCATACCACGTATTCTACGTTTAAATATAGCGGCTGTATCTCCGATACAGCCTGCAGACCAAGACGAAGGCGCTGGACTGTTCCTTTTTTTCTGGCGCACAGTGGGAGATATCGCGAAAAGCTGGCCATATTTAGTAAAAATTAACCTAGAGACTTCAAATCTGCAACACAAGCTTCTTTAGTGAATATTAGTAAAAACATGTTTTATAAACAAAATCCGCCTACAAATACACCAATTTCCATATAACGGAATTTTTTAAAAACTCAAAGCGATATATTTGGGAAGTTCTAACAAAGAAACAAAAGGTGATAGAACCTTCCTTTTACGCTTAAATTAAAACTCGAATAGGGACTGAACATGCCATCCCTGCATCTTGACCCAAAGGTCACTTCCAGTAATTTATTGATCAGCAAAAACTGAATTTAATTGATTATAAATTATCATCAGTTTAAGGTGCAGGGACGGTGTTTTCAGGGACAGTAGTCGAGAGTTCTAGCTTTAATTTAAGCCTAAGTGCAAGGTTCTATCGCCTTTTGTTTATTTGCTAGAGCCTGGACCTGATGGGGGCTTTGTACTTACGGATTCGTAATCAACCCAAAAGAGTCTATTAAAAACAGCTTTAACATTTGCCGCACCAAAATCAGTGTTGCCCTGTGTAAGCTTTCCACACAATACAATGAGCACTGTTATTACTTTATCGCGCTATTCAATCGTGAGTTACAATAGAATTTGGACGAATTTGGTTACTTTCTTTTTGAATATTTTGAAGTACGTTGTTTTTTGCTGTTATCTTCAAAGTGCAGAATAGCCCGATCTCGCGCGATCACAACTTCTTCAACAATCAACAGCTTATACAATTAATTGTTAGATACATTTACTTGTTCCAAAATATTAGAATTAATGACTTTTTGTGATTTCGTTTCATCCAAAAAGTGTTGACCTTCTTCGGTGCAAAATGTGTTAGATGTTACAATGAACCCTGTAAAAGGGCACGTTCTTGCTGTCTTGTCCTTGTCTAGCTTACGCATTTCATAATAAATATTGTCGTTTTCAACAACCATCTGATTTGCGGGGTAACCATCTCCCCTGACAAAGCTTCAAAAGGCAGAGACTGAGAATTTTTTGCCTCACAAGAGTGTTACATTTTAAGAAACGAACACAAAATTGGCTCACCCTGTTCCTTTAAAAAAGGGGCAATGAAAAGGTGAGATTTTTTGGTAGAAACGAGATACCATTATATCTGTGTTCGTATGGAAAATTAGCTTATGTCGAAAGGCCGGCTTTAGTGTAATGCGACATTCCCTTTATTTTTTAAACGACAAGGAATTTTTTGATGAGACCTAAAAAGAATATTGACTTGCTAGTATTCGAACTATTTCTTGCACGTTTATTTGCTAAAAGTTGTTTAACGGCTTAGCGCTCGTAAGTCATTCGCAATCGAATGCTGCGAATGCCGATTTATACTAAAGCCAGCCTTTCGACATAAGCTACTTTTCCATACGAACACAGATATTATTTAAGATACCGTCAGAAACCCTCTCTATCTCGCAGAAAATAATTAAGTGCTTTAATTTCGATTTTAACATCGAATTTCCGAAGCACAGTTTAAGAGCCAATGAGAAAAGCAGCAGAAACTTTAGTGAAAAGAGCAAGTATAGTGAAGAATATACAAAAACAGGGTGTCTTATACCTTTGTTCACTACACAATGGACCTTCCTCTTGGCAAATTACCATGTTTTGCAACAGTCGGAGAACTTTTATTTTTGGAAAATTGGCCTGCTTTTTCGTCATTTCTCCCACTGTGTGATGGTGCTACATTTTCTCCCATACACATACGTTTTTTTCCTTTTTTACGAGGAGGAAGCATCAAAAGCCTATATCCCGTCAGTTTGGGACTGTACCCCGAACTAAACCTCCTACCGTCTGGTACCGTTTCCGCCCCCGGTGCTAGCGTAAATTATTGCGTCGGGAAGCGGTGTGAGCACTAATCTCAAAGTCAGTTCAGTCCCGATGCAGTAAGTGAAGTTGCATCTACTTGACCCGCTCACGTATTTGTTTACATGAACACAACCCCTGTCGGATCAGCTAACCCCCACACAACATCTACTCACAATTGAATGTATTTAATACGTAAATGAGAACCTGTCCTGTCCTAAGTTTCTGCTTCTTCTGAGATCATCTTCCCTCAACCGCTTGTTTATGCGGGCAATCATGTTTGCAATGATAGGTTTATTCTTTCAGCGTTGAAGCATTGGCAGCTGAGGAACACATGGCAAGCGTCTTCGTTAACGTTGCAGACTGGTCACAGACAGGGTTGCCGTTGTGCGCTAAAGGAGCAATTTGACCTTTTTTAAGCATCAATACCCTTTGGCCCGACTTTTTGAAAAATTGGATTTTTTCACCCTTTTCCAAAATTAAATGCGACTTTTCCCTCTTTTCAGAGTTTTTTTTTAGGAAATCTTGACAGAACCATGCTATTACAAAATATTTCTCCCTGTAAGTGCGCAAAAATGCATCACTTAAAACTTTTAAAGGAAATGCAATTCTTCTCCTTGCAGAAACTAGATTTATGTGTTGTTTGCAACCCTTTTTTGTGCAAAGCTTATCCCGCTATTTTCTTTTTAAATTCAACTGACTTATGTTTTTACTAGTAAAGAAAAGCAAAAATAATATGGTGACCCTTTTCTTCGTCAATGACCCCTTTTTTGCGACCTTCTGAAAATTCTCGACGGTAACACCGGTCACAGAGGTGAGATGTCGTTTCCGAACCGATAAAAAAATCCGAAAATAGCTCCGATAAACACCGCGTCCTGTCATACACATACATATGAACGTACATCAATTAGTCTGTTTCAATAGCAGTCCGGTTTACAGGATTTAGTCAGAACTTACAGGAAGTCGTTCCTATTGACATAAAACCTGTAAGTGGGAACACTTTTGAGAGAGTAACTGAGCAACTGTTCCTAGTCAGGTTCATGAAAAGTGTCAAACGGTCAGCTGATTTGCATGTGTAAACAAAAACAGAAAGCGGTGTAAGCAAAGAACCTAATATTAAAAAAAATAAATAAAATGGAAGTAAACAACGAAATATTTGAATATGTATAGATTTTAGTAATTAGTTAGCGATATTTCAGCCAAATCAGTGTTGTACAAATGACATGTAAACAAACCGACTGACGTTTTTACAGGAAATTGTGCTTTTTGCGTTCCCGTGCACTTCCGCATCTGTTCTCCTGTTCCTCTCACTTGAAGAGAGTAAAATTGTAGTTTGACAGTTCCACAGGTTTTTGTCCGTAGTTCAAAAGAACAGACTAAATATGTATGTATTTATGTAAGAAAGAGAAGCTACGTAAAGTTTGCAATCGATAGACTCTATGTGGCAGTGGTCAGATTTTAAAAAGGCGCATATCTACGGAGAAGGTTCACAGCCAGGTTTTAAGGGAGCTGCCGCCTGTTTTAAAAATTAATTCGGCTGTCAAATGGTAAAGCTCATTCAAAAAAATTAAAATTCGTTCGAAAGGGCTGCCACCCGTTTGAACACAAATTCCAGTTACTTAATTAGATAAATCAAATATTACAATAGGGGGGATCAGATAAAAGAGATTTAAGGGAGCCCACTTTCCAAAATGTTTTAAAGAAGGTTGAATCCATATACTTACTTATGGAAGGCTGAGCGGAAGATTGGCCTATCTCGGCAGTTGGTTCGTAAATGTCCTATCCCAGAAAACATTTCATTAACGCCCTCTTACAGAATTGGGTTAAAGGAAGCCCTATTTCAGATAAGAAAATATATTGAAAATACATACATATGTATGTTGAAATAGGGTGCCTTTTAATCGGCAGCTGAGATAGGGCGTGTTTGAACCATATTTCTATAGCTCAAATATCATTTTAGCAAATCAAAAATAATAAAACCCCATAATCGATAGTATATTTTTGGATTTATGGGCACGAAATGAAGACAAAATATCACTGAACACCGGGTATTTAATGTTTGGCTTTGCCAGAACTTAGGCTTTAGCTACTTGTTATCTTTGTCTTCCTATTCCTCTTCCTTTTTTGCTTCATCGTCATGTTCCTCTTCAAGCTTTTGTAATTATGACAGACGATCGGGCTGTACATACAGTCATTCTATTAACATTGTACTCAGAACCTATGTCTGACCAAAAAGTCTTCTAAACTCTTGTGGCTGTACTAAAATCCTTTCTTAGTGGGAGCTCCAACTCAGCCTCACATGAGGGGTTAATAATAAAAACAATAGATTGACGCTTATACATATGTTAGTGTTTGGCCGAGCTTCTCTTCTGATTTATGGCTTGCGCCTTAATGTTGTCACACAAAGCAGAGGGACCTACAATTTTAAGCCGACTCCGAACGGCGATGGTATTTTAATGAGAAGCTGTTTTTCATGGCAGAAATACACTCGAAGGTTTGTCATTGACAGCCGAGGGATGACCACTGCTAAGAAACAACATTTTTTCAAAATTTTTTTGTGATGTTGCTTTGACCAGGGTTTGAACACAGGGCCTGCGGTGCGGAGAGAGTATTTTATTAGTTTACCAATAACCAACTAATAAAAAAGAGCCGCACCGTGGTGAGAAAAAATGCAGTTAGAGGAGCCACATGCTTACATATACGATTTATATGACCATTGCAATTACCTTGAAATTTAGCCACACCCTGGGATGTCGGCATTGGCATTCCTATTATCTTTATACATACTTCACTCGAAAAGCTTTAGCGATTCTTTCCCTTTCGTCGAATAAAAAAATGCACGAAATTGAATTCCAATCCAGTTGAATTGTTGTCGTCAATTTGTGATGTGTATACAAGGATTTAAGAGTAAATTGTTTTATTTTTTTTTTTGGTGTTGATTTTTTCGTCAGCATAGTTCTGGCTACTGGTTTTGTTTACCTTGTAGGGCTTGTTTATTGATGTTTCAAAAGCAAATAAACAAATACATATGTGTGCATGCGAATGTGATATTATTGTTTCTATTCGACAGCAGTTTTAGTAACAACAACAACAAGAGTCCTTATAGTAACACGCATAAAAAAATCAAGCGAAAAATATGACAAAGTACGCCATTGGAAATGTTAAAATAAAAAAAGGTGCTTGTATGAAAATAACAAAATAAATACAAACATATGTATGTATGCAGAGCGTAATATTGTGCAGAATAGCAAAAGCAGCAGCAACAGCGAAAATACTTTGTAGTTTGTATGTAAGCACAAATGTATGTAGGTATGTACATAAAATAAAGCGGCAAAATTGAGGTGTTGTGTTGCGAAAAATATTAGTGGCAACCCTGCAGGAAATTTAACTAACTATAAGCTCACTTTAAGTTGATTAGAAAGGAGCTAAAGCTCACTTATTATCTGCATATATTCTTTGACGAAAGCTAACTACATATATGTATGTCTATGGCGATGGCCGCGAAATAGTGAAGGGTGGTTTACCTGTGCATTTGATGTAACTAACTTGTAACTAACTACTTTTGGACATAAAATATCAATAGGAAAAACAAAATGTTTATTTTTTATTTTTTTTATTTTTTTTTATTTTTATTACATTTCATATTTGTCTACATATTCTGCTGTAGGTGGCCCCATATCCGAACTCCATCAGACATAACTTCCAAATCATAATATGAAATTTTTATCTTCCTTTTATTTGTTCTCAATTCGAAAAAGTATTTGCGATGTGCAGGATATTTAAATAGAAACGCGTTTAAAAAAACAATCTCCTTCATTACTCCTGCATTACTTGTCAACTAGTTTTAAGTTAGCTTTTTGTAGCTAACTACAAGTGGGTTATTTTTTATAAATTGATAATTTTTTTCTGCAGGGAATAGAGAAAAGTAAAAAAAATACACATAGGCATAAATAAATAAAAACAGAAAAAGCTGCAGAAAAAATATGAATGAGTGGATTTGCAAAAATACGAATCCGTTGCAGGAAAAAAATGCAACACACAGCAACAAAGTTGCAAGTAGCCGCCTCACTGGCCGCACAACAAAAGCTGTGCTGTTGTTAGCAATGTTGCTGTTTGCTTTGTTTGTTTTTTTTTGCAATTTTGCCAGTCATTTACACAAATGCAGCTGCCGGGCGCCAAAAAACAGAATGACGAAAAAACATTTATTTTCGCAAATAAATATAAAAAAAACTAAAGCCAGAAATTACGTGTTCGCGTACGTATGTATGTATGTATGTATGCACTTTCATTAACTATGTATGTATATCTAAAAACATACATACATACATACATATATTTAAATACTAAAAGCACTGCAAGGCTGCAACTGAGCGCCAGCAAATTACAAAAGTAAAACAAAAGCGTAAAAGCGTGAAAATGTGAAAATTAAAAACGAAAATAACGTAGGAAAGCAGACGGAACGCAGAAGAATATAAAAGCAGCGTAAAAACAACAAACAACCAAATGTAAATGTAATTTATCCTAAGGACATGAGCTAAAACAAATACATTGCATACTTTCCGGCGTTGTGCCACTCAATGTGCGCTCACTCTGTTTTTGGACGGCCACACTGCCGACCAGGACTCAGCGATCGCTGCTGAAATGTACGCGCCAGTGTTGGTGTTGTTACCATTGTTGTGATTACATAGGATCAGGAAGTAAAAAAAAGCTTTAAGAGCAGCTAGAGCACTGAAGTGGCGGTAAGCCAGATGAAGTGCGGCTTCAGTGGATTGTTGAAAAATGCAGTTCTGCGCAGTGGTGTATGAGTATTAGTACATATGTATGTACGTCACAACGCTGTGCGGATTTAGTTTGTATCACTTAATACATATTTTTGGTTTCATTTTTAATTTCAGTTTTTAACAGGCCTATCGTCAATTACGTCGGAGATCCTGACGTTGTCATAATCGCTATCATAAATTCCGGCGTGATCACGAAATTCTCCCGCAAATTAGAAATTCATTAGACTGGTATCACTGATTTCGAGTTATTTTATTGTGATTTATTTTGTTTTGATATAAAATTATTAGAGCAAAACATAAAAACAAAAACAAAAAAAAACCAAAGGCAGCACTAACTATGAATGCGTCGGAATTGTTGATAGCATTTCTCCCGAATTCGTGACGGGAAATTTTTTCACGACGGGAGTTCACTGGGAATCTGTGATAGGCCTGTATATTTTGGAGTGAAAATATATTCTTCTTTGACTTTGGTGCATGATCTATAGCTTCATGAAACGAAAAAAGTACCATAAGGCCCAATCACACTGTTATGATATTCTCTGCATTCAAAACGGTTCAAGGCATTCGCCCAAAACTGCACGTGCCGTCATAATATTTTGGGACTTTTTATTGGGTTAATGCAAACTGTATTTGACATTTATTTCCACAAACAGTGTCATTTCTGTTATGCCAGGATTCTAGGTACATTACTATTTCCTTTAATCCCTTCCCTCTCTCGCCTAAAATTCACCGATTTAATACAACATAATGATGACAGTGTGGTTTGGCCACTATAAGCGTATTTGTATAATTGTTGATACGGTCGAGCATCGTTACACTAAACAATCGTTGTACGACCAGATATGTATATATGGCGAAAAAAATTCCGATTATTTCCAAACGTGGTTTCAGTGTGAATTTTGTTTTGGGTACATCACACATTTTGCTGTGTGGTTGCTGAACACCAAATTAAATTCAATTACAGAACGCCCTCAGTAAAAGCAAAACTCGATAAAAGCAATACGTCGGTTAAAGCTACTTTCAAATGTTCACCATTACTAATTGCAAATTTAAACAAGTAAGAAAGTCTAAGTTCGGGCGGAGCCGAACATTAAATACCCGGCGCAAGTATTAAATATATATTTTCCACCTTTCCGAAAGCTACCGCTACATGATAAGCCGGGGTGTATACATTTTAAGTAAATTAGCGTCCTTCAATTTCGAAATATTGAAATTTCAAGCATATCTGAAATTTACCGTTATATGAAAAGCGGCCTCAATTTTAGTCCGATTTCAACAATTTTCAACGGTTTGCTTTTATGTGGCAAGCACAATAACCATACCGAGCTTGGTACAAATTGCTAGAACGGTTAGCGAGATACATATATGTGATCACAAGTGGGCGGTGCTACGCCCATTTTCCAAAATTTTGTCATAAACGTATTTCTTGGTAAAGAATTGTTGCAATCATCAATTTTGAATAAATTAGCTTCAATATTTACTGATTTATCGAAGATTTTGTATTTCTCGAAATTACCGTTATATGGGATGTGGGCGTGGTTATTGTCCGATTTTAGAAATTTTCGGCCAGTTGGTATGCTGTACCAGGACCAACAACTGTGCCAAGTTTGGAAGAAATTGGTGTAGCGGTTACCAAGATATACACATGTAACCATAAGTGGGCGTGGCTACGCCCATTTGCCAAAATTTTGTAATATTCTTATTTTTCGTCTAAAACTCATTGCAAATATCAATTTTGAGTGAATTATCTTCAGTAGTTACTAAAATATCGCAGTTTTCGTATTTCTGAAAATTACCGTTATATGGGAGGTAGGCGTGGTTATTGTCCGATTTCGCCCATTTTCAATACCATCCGTCCTACGCCCAAAAGAAGTTCACGTACCAAGTTTCGTTAAGATATCTCAATTTTTACTCGAGTTATCGTGTGCACAGACGGACGGACGGACGGACGGACAGACGGACGGACAGACAGTCACCGCTTAATCGATTTCTCTTTTCATTCTGATCATTTATGTATACATTTGTCTATATCTATCTCGATTCGTTTTGCCTGTTACAAACAACCGTTATGTGAACAAAATTAATATACCCTTGTGCACAAGTGCGCTCGGGTATAAAAAAATTGTGCCTCAGTAAACGTAACTTTCTATTCATGCTTAATTTCTTATTTCGTTTAATTTGTGTCTTTAATCGGCTAAAGAGAGAGTCGACCGAATTTCTTTCAATTTTGTAACACAAATCAGCCAAGAAATGTATGTACTTATTTCAATATTGTATGCATGAAAAAAATTTTCAAGTGAAATAAATAATACTTTTGGTTTGTTTTAATGTGAACAATAATACATATTTTACTTTTGATACTTTTGAACTTTTTTTGGTGATTCAGTTATTGCAACAACCGCAATCGACGCTACTGTGTGAATTTTGTACCTGTTGCCTTTGCCGAGGTAATACTGTACATATACAAATCGTTACCTTAATTCACAAAAATCCTAAACAGCAAATTTTCTATTTTACAAAAGAAGCAAAAAATATTAGGGCTGTTCAGAATCCTGTGCATATGCTCTTGCATTTGCATAATCGTTGTTACAAATGCAAAACAATAAAATGCACACGGTTTCCATGGGAACGTCGTTAACTTTTTGAAACTATATTTTCTTTATAAATTGGATTAATTTTGTTGCAGGTTTATATACAGTCGCTGTGTACCCTAGGAACTGTTTTCGAAGTATTCCCTTCCTGTTTGTTGGAGTAATCTGATTGTTCAATAGTTAAAAGTTTAGACTTCTTTAAAAGCTAAAATAACTTTAAATATAGATAATATTTTGGCGTTTACACTTTTGCTTAGTGTTTGACCGAGCTCCTTCTCCAATTTGTGGTGTGCGTCTTGATGTTGTTACACAAATGGAGGGAGCTACAGTTCAAATTTTTCTAATTTAAATGATGCTCGAATCAGGGATCAAACACAGTTCTTACGGACTGTTAGTATGCACCTCTAACCACTCAGCCACAGCAACCACCAATGTCTTACGAAACCAATAAATTAAATCATTTACAGACCAACCTGCAAAGAAATATCACAGGCGGAAATTCTTCGTCTAGTAATGCGGCCAACATATACATTTTAATATTTCTAGCAGAAATGATTATTATTAAGAGTGAAAGCCGCAGAGCCATACTTGAAGAATTGTTTCTGCATCTTGAACAATCGGAATGCATTGGGTTTTTTTTTTGTATTTATTAGGCAGTGTGCGGTTGCCCAAATTTCGGTCGGAAGGATTTTCAATAAAAGATATTCTATCTTTCGAAAAATACCAAGCCTTTTCTTACGAAAAGCGAAAACAAATATTACTTATACATTTAGCACTACAAATTTAGGTTGGAAGTGTGGTTTGAAAAACAAATAATTTTTCAGTGTAAGGTGTAGTACAGTTATCAGTGTCACCCGGTTTGGCTGCATTTGAACTGAGCTATGGTACGGATTATTTATTTGGATTTTATGGGCATCGGTCGAATGCGACTTATTGGCATTGACTTGAGGATTCAGAAAACTTACCTAAACGTCTAGCGGGGTCAAATCACGCGATCTTTGTGGTCAATTCACGTTACCTCTGTGGAGGATATTTAACGACACCACTGGCCGTCCAAAATTCTCTCTGTGCATGCCAAAATATGATTCGACATCAGTCACTCAATACTAGACAACAGTTTACACGTGCCAAATGAAAACAAAGCAGGATGTCTATACAAAAATTTATTTTTTTCTTTCAGCGCAGCATTCGTGTGCAACATTGCTAATTACAAAAACATATCATCCGAAATGTTCCGAACTGTGAGGTTTACAACCTAAGTTTTTAAAAAAATTATGAAATAAAAACTTAAACAACCGAAAAAAATGCGCAGACGCAACTGTACCTACAACCTAGTGACCGCCTAAAAGCATGCAGCATTCAAATTTCAATCAATGAATCAATTATTTGTAGTCAAACTTACAGCCAAAAACGTCACTGCATATTGCATTGCTCTGCGCTCATTAAAATGCCAAGCGTTGCAAACCCAATGGCTTGCGCATTCAAAGTTTCAAAAAGTTATTAAAAAATGTAAGAAACTTAAAAAACGTGCCGCTCTTAAACTTGACGCGCGTGATCGGTGCACTCAGCTGCCGCTATTGGCCCTAAACGATCAACTTGGCTTTGGTCAACAATTAACTGCAGCATGGCGCGTGACCAAGCAGCTGGAACTCACAAACATTTGTACACCAATGGACATGTCGTACACGCACAAGCGCCCTACAAGAAAGTATGTAACTTATTGTAGTAGCTTACGACCGCTGCACAGGGGGCCAGAAGGCATTCAAAAATGGCGCAAAAGTCAACTTTAGAATTTTAATTGTTTTTTATGCTTATAGCCAACACATACAGTATTTAAGGTAAATGTTAGTAAATATAATAGCAATTGCCTCATTATTGTGGTCACTATTTCATTTTGATTAAAATAGTTTATTTAATTAAAATAGTTTATTAAATTTACATGTCCGGTGTATAGTAAAATTCATTTTTATCCAGAAAATAATATTTTTCTTTTGTTTTTTGTTTCTGGGTAATAAGATGCAGTAATATAAACAAGTAGAAAACCATAATTCAAAATTTTAAGATGAATTTGCTCAATTTTGCATATTTTGAATTTTTTTTATTTTATTTATCTTCTTCACTGGCACTGTAAACGCGTGAGCGATTTTGGTTCGATCCTTTATATGTGTTCATCACTACCTGTAGATAATTAATTGCAGATTTACATTTTTCTGAGTACTGAGATAAGTTGCGAGATGATGAACATAACTGACGATTCATCCACACTTTAGGGTTATTTTTTATTTAAAAACTGAAATTAAATTTTTTTTCTGAGAGAAGCATTTAACAATCTTATTTAATGAAATTATAAAAGAATTAAAAAATAAAAAGTAAAGAAAAGAAAAACAAAAACAAATAAAATACAATAAAAATGCAAAACTATGTCTTAATTCTAAATTGGGGAAAAAAATAAAAAATATAAGAAACAAAGGAATGGAAAATACAAAAAGAAATAAAAAGGAGACCTGAATTGGTAATTGGAAAAAAATAAACATATATAAAAAAAGTAAATAAAACTACAAAAAAATAAATAAAAAAGCAAGTCTAAGGTCGTGATTCATAAAAAAAAATATTTAAAAAAAAATAAAACAGTGAACTCTACATTCGTAATTGGTAGAAAAACAATATATAAAAACAAAAACAAAAATATAAAAACACCAAAAAATTAAAAAAAAAAATGTAGTCCAAATAGTGTAGCCTCCTCCTGGTGGGCTTCGGAAACTTCATTTTACGTAGGCTGACTAGGCCAGTTCGAATTTTTTAAATCTATTTAACTTCAAATTCGTGATCAAAGAGCCGAAAATTCATAGAGTAATCCGTTTACTTTACACAATATTGTCCGCCATATTGGATCCACCATTTTTAATTTTTAAAATCTGTAGCAAGTTTTAAGCCATTCCGCTAAGATTTCGAATATTGGCCACTTCTTATCGTTTGCTGGCCCATAGTGTGCTGGCAAGATTGAAGAACAACAGCGTTGAGTAGTTGCAACTGTTACAACATTTACAGTACTCATAATCATGGCAATCAACAACATTTGAACGAACCACAATAAAAGCAACTGTAATAATGGGGAATGAAAAACCGAGGCTAGCAGCAACTAGAAACTTAAACGAATTGTGTTTTGAGGTCCTTTTTTAAGAATAAAAGTTGGCCCTTACTTTCGGTTGGAAGTTCAATTTTCTGCATCCCGTCGAACTGTAAATTGCTGCCAGCGACATTCTGCGAAAATTCCATGCGCGAGACCACAAGCGACATGGCACGTTGCAAGACAATGAAGTTCTGCTGTCGTTACATAACTACAGTTTTCTGTTTTTTTTTTTTCATTTACAAGTTTTCTTTTAAAATCATGTTTAAAGTTCTCTCGAAAGTTTGGTAACAGCAAATTTGGGCTGAATTGAAACTTCAAGATTTGGGGTCAAACTGTTAATGAAAACAAACGAGAGAGCTTAACGGTGTTTGCTCAGTAATTTATTTAGTCAAGGTAACTACTGTTAGGCGTTTATATAAAATTTACTTTTTCTAAAAAAAAAGAAGAAAAATCAATCAAAAAATTTCCATTGCTACATGCCGTGACCAGGATTCGAACCTGGGTTACTACGGCCACAACGTAGGGTCCTAACCACTAGACGATCACGTATACTGAAAGCTTGCGGCAACAACCGTTTGAAAGGGAATACGAGCAAAAGATTATTTAATAGAAGCATGCACTTAACTAAATATTAATATACATATGTATGTATGTATGTATGTATGTATGTAGATACATATGACTCAGCCGCTGACCTGCCAATAGCGCAACCATTGTACTTCGAAACTTGAGAGTAGCAACTAAGACATGGCAAAAAGTGTTTGAAAAGAAAAAGTAATGCTACTAAAAATGATTGTGAGGTAATTAATAATAAATACAGTAAACAACTGTCAATGAAGGAAAAGCCCAGGTACTCAAATATGAGTGTTGTGGAAGTTATAAAAGATCAGACAAAAAAAATCTGGCCGATTTTATAAGTATAATTTCTGGAGTGGGTTAAAGCTTTCACTTTTTGTTCGAAAATTAAATTTTAATGCATGTCATTTTAAATACAAAACGACAAATATAATTTTTGGGTTTACAGGCCTACAGTAATATTTAGAAACAAATTTTTCCTAGAAAATGTTAACCATTTAACTCCTACCTGAACGCGTTTCTTTTACACAGTCTTGCAAAAATTGCAGCTAAGGATTTAGCAAATGCGACAAATTTCATTCGGGTCACTAAAAATGAGACCTTTCGGCTGATTATAGAGGAATCGTAAATACATAATATTTTATTAAAACTTCACAGGGTATTTTATTTGTCGTCAAGTTACATTATTTCATGAAAGTTGTTAAAATTTTGTTGTTGTTTCGCATCTCTGGAATTGTTAAAGAAAGTCGTAAAATAGTGTTCCATTTTCATAAAAGTGAATCAGCCAGCAGATATTTGAAATCCTATCAGGAATTATTACATTTACCAACACATAAATTAATACAATATCTTCCAACTTCCTTTGTCATTACGAAATGGCTTTTAGAACAAAAACCAGCGATTAATATGGTTGCTGTTGAGAGTTGTTCTATAAATACACTGACTTCGGATGAGTGGGCTGGTACACTTTTACATTTGTTACACTAGTAGCCATGATTGAAAAAAAAATACCGAGACAGACGAGTGCGAAGTATCCAATTTGAAGGATAAAATGTTAAAATGCTGTTTCGGGCACGACGAAGGAATTTACGATCCAAACGTGGAACGTATTCGCTCTCTATTACCCATTTATTTGGCCTGAGGAAGGATTTCTGGGCTATTTTGGGCACCCGCTGGATCTCTCGGTCACGTGTGGAACAAATCTAATATATGTATTTCATTATTAGCGGGGTTTACACGATCCAACATGTGTGACAGCTTGGTTTGATGCGAACATAACTATAAGAAATCCAAAAATGTCTGGCATATAACATAAAGCTTGGTATTGAAAAGCTTGGTAAAGAAAGGCTTTGAAATGCTGCACTGTGAAAAAATAGATCCGTAATCCAAAGACCGATGGTGGTTTTTCAGTAATAAAGAGGGAACACATTTTATCGCTTTTGAATAGCGAGAACAGCCGTGCGTGCTCTTTGTCAGTTATAAGGCTCTCACGAGAAACTTTCAAAAAAACAATCTAAATGCTACCAAAACATTTTAACCAAAACTAAAACAAAAAAAAACTAAATTTTTTTTAATTTTCAGAAAACTTTAAAACTTTTTTATTTTGCTGAAATTTCGAGCACATTTCACGCATATATAGCACCGTCAGCAAAAAAAAATATAAAAAATCAACGTGAATTCCCAGCAAATTTAAACTTGCACTTTGTCAACTAAAATTTAATGTGACATAAAACTGCATAACTAGAATTTATTTTTTCAAATTCAAATTTTTCTTTCAAATTAAAATTTTGAATTGTTGTGAAAATATTTTTGTAACATTTCAAACTTTTCTTATGCAATTTTTTTCGTTCTAAGGGAACCCTATAATTATTTTCAACTAGTTTTTGCTACTTTCTCTTACTTCGATTTACGTACTTTTACGTATTAACTTGATAAGCTTTTGATTAATTTTTAATAAATTTCGAATGCATGAAATTACAATTCTTTATTGTGTTCGCGTTCCCATTTTCCTTTTCATTGCGACTCTTCGGTTGAAATACTCGGATACGACATTGACTTGAATTATAGACGCGTAGGTTTAAAGGAATGGGGAAAAGCTACACACTCATGCCAACATGCATATTTAGCGTTCCTGGAGCATGATTTCAAAGATCGATGTGGCATTCGAAAAACAAAACGGTGAATCATCGGTGACAACTGCATACCTCTACGGTTTTTACAAAAGTGGCAATAAGGAAGTAAACACACATACATAGATATGCATAGATATGTACATTAAGGTGTATCACCAAAAAATTGCATTTTCTACCGGAATTACAAAATTTATTACATTCCAAAAATCTCATCAGTTGTATACCCTTGAATAAATTTTTAAACATTTTCATGCAGACCTTTTAAGCTTAAACACTTCTATCTGAAGTGCTTTTTTAGAATAAAAATATTTCAAAAAAGTCTTTATTTATAAAACACTCGATTTTTGGAGTTTTTTTTTAAATAGCTTCAGCTCTCGTAAATCTTACTATTTTTCCGAAACATTTTGGCGCAAGTCTTAAAATATATTAAGTAGATTTTATATTTCCGATGAAAAAACCGTACCGACTTTTTTCGTATGGAGAGTGACGCACACTAATGTACATACATACGATCACACTTTGTATGTGCATAGTATATATCTGTGAGGTAATACCGTTTAAACGGCCAAGAGCAGACTCGCATACGCTCACACGTCGATATGTACGTATATAAATAGGCACCTTAGCACAGGTGACAAGCGAAGCGGGAAGCAACGTTGACAATTTATTTGCCACATTGCTGCCGGTGCGATTTGAAGCGTCTCATGCGGCACAACCACAAAATGTTGCAAGCTTTGCCACCAAAAGTCATGCGCACCCCGCTCAGGGCTATGTACATATGTAGCTAAAAGGACATCGTGTGGCAAATTCCCCTCCGAAGCGTTTGCCATCAGGCACCTTGCGGCCAATGAAGCTTATGCTAAAGTTGTTGCAACTTTTCACGTTTTGTTCTTGTACGAGTTAAGGCATTCAAACTGTGCAATAAAAGTGTCACTGTGCACGGCAAGTAGTTATTTTTTTGTTTTTGTTGCTGTTAGTTGTTGCAAGCTAATATGTTGCAAGTGCAAATGAGAACAGCCAAGCAAAGAAAATACAAAGATTTATTATCTGGCAAAAGTAGCCAACAAATGGCGGACTAAAAAAAACAATGGCAGACACCCAAGCACACGCACCCACGCTACAAACGAAAACATATAAATCACACATACATACCTACAGCAGCGCAAGAAAAGTGAGCTTGCCAATGCATTACATACATATACCGACGCACAAGCACTTAAAACATTTTCAAGTTGCTGCAAGATTACCGGCATGTGTGGGCGGTTGGTGTGTTTGATAAACGGCGCTAAGCTTCATGTTGCAACAACGCTTGCTCGCTCGCTCTACTATCACTTGAGCGCTGCCAATGAAGATGCATTACTATGCGCATTTAAATGCTGCCCAAGCCCCCCCTTCCCCCTCCCCCTCAAGTGCGCGTGGCAGTGTTGGAAACCTTTAGCAAGGCACAGGAAATGGAAATGGTTGGCTGGCGTATTGATGCTGGCACAGCAATCAAACGAAGTGGAACGCCGCATGCCTTGCAAAGTTGCTGTAACGGAAACAACCTTAACGATTTCTCGGTTACCACAACTTTAATTTAAGAACTCAAATTGCACTTGTAATGTTGCAAGAGAAATTGCTAAAGAACAACAGAGATTGGAGGGGGTTTTACATATAGCGAGAGGGTGGGAGCAGGCAATGCAGCAGCAAGTGAAGATTTCTCTGGAAAGTTGCTCATTGTCAATTCATTTGTGGTACTCGGTATTTATGTGTAGCGACATTTCATTTGCGCTAGCAACGAAATAACCGTTTAAGGGCCGTTTTCTGAAGTAACCTTTAAAGCTGTAAAGCTAACTTTATATTTAAAGGTTGGATTAGAAATAAAGCTATGTCTGAAGTTAAGCATTTCTAGTAACAGGTTTTGACGTATGTACATATCGTACATATCGTTGTAAACCAATTTAAAACCGAAAATAAAATTCTTTACGTTAGACACAATAAAAAATTTTAATGACCCCAGGGAGCCGGACTCTTATAAGTTTTTTAATAAAAGTCGTTAAAAAAAACGTTATTTTAGGCCTTTTATCTTGCTTGAAATAAAATAATCGGTCAACCCGGACTCTCTTTAGTGTTTGTGGATAATTGCGCTGTATGTGCGGAAAAGGAGAACAGAATTTTCGGGATATTAACCATCGAAATGCCTGTGCCATCGACGTGGATAACTAAATGAAGCTCGACCTTCTTCGTCTAGATGTCATACAGGCAGCTTCTCCTCGAGTTTATGTGTTTCGATTTTTTTTACCTGCGAAATTTCCATGAGTTGACACATCATGGGAATATGTTCAATGATGGATCTACCAATCCCGAAGCCACGCTGATAAGGTCCAATAAACAGTTTGTTCATGAAGGGTGCCATCATTCACAGAACATCATCAATAGAATGTTATACGCTATGCTAACAGGACTTAATCTGCGATAATTGACATCCGACCAACCCTTCACCGCAAACTTTGAACAGCTGCCGTTATAATATCGTCTCCAGAGGCTCTTTTTTGCTCTTCTTAACTCGTTTTGGTTGAGTGCCGGGACGAGAACTTCATCACTATTTATTGTTCTGGATTATTCTTCCTCAAACGTGCTGCCGGTTTTGCCATGCGAAAGGCTTACGAAGGCTTAATATTTCGAGAATACTCAGGCCGTCTGTTACCAATCTTCATCTTTGTGAAAACCAGCCCAGTCTTGAAATTAATTGATTGCTGCATAGTTTTTTGTTAAGAGTTTTTAAGCCACATTTCTGCTTGCCATAATCTGAAGCTCTTCGCACTCTCATCGTTCTGCCTTTCGTGTCTACCTTCTGAATAGGTATCTCTTTACATCCTCGGCATCAATGTAATCGCTTGAGAGGCGATTTGATTCAGGCTGGTTTTGTGTCATGCAAATCTCTCCGCAGCAGCTGCGCGCCGCTGTTCGTGCTCGGAGCCAATTACCTTTCCGCGGGTATTTATATCCGGTCAGTGAGAATTTTCGAGTTTAAGCATGATTGAGAGTCGATTGCGAGGAGAGAAAATGGGTGAAATTTGTAGGCCTCGCAAAACACATATGTTTGATGCTTCTGTAAAAACTAAACTCGAGTCCTCTCGTCGACTTTTTAACTGCCTCTTTATTGGACTTGCATGGAGACCATGTTACCATAGCAGAGTTATGGAGTGATGTGGTCTATCAGCTGCTTATAATTCGAAAATATGTTCAAAGAAAAAACGTTTGTAATTAATTTCTCCTTTAGTTTGGATGCTTACTTTAAGAGGAGTTTGCGTTAATATACGTTAACGCCCATTGGTGAGTCGAATTCAAAGTGCGAGTACTTAACATCTTTCTAAGAGTATCTCCATAGTCTTCTAAATTTTACTAACTATATTTCTTGCTCACTAATTAGAGGAATAAATTAATACACAAAAAATTTATAGCGACTATTTCGACCTGGCCGGATGTTGATATTAGACATGTTTGTCACTAACACGTCCGCGCATGCGAGTGACATACATGCGTAGGCAGGTAAGCAATGCAGCGGATATGGGATCAGTGCTCACTTTGGATATTAAATTCGTGTGCATCGTTACAAACCTCAACAACAAAAAGCAGCCACTTACCTATTCACTCCCCAGAGTAAGTTACTCGTATGCCATGGCGTATGAATGGCAACAATGTCCAGTATCAATGGAAACATTTAGACCGGACGAAAGAGATATTGAAAGTCCCTGCAAATTTTGGGTTTATTATTTTATTGTTTCGCTCCTAAGAATCGCAAACCGGACCTGTCTAGTTAATATCCAAATTTTTCCGTCTAATCATGAACAAATCGCATTGAATGTAGCTTACTGGAGTTTCCTTCATGCAAATGATAAAAATAGCCTTTATGATGAGATTGTAGGCTGACCATTATAAAGTGGTCGCACAAAGCAAGGTCTTCCAGTAGGTTGGTCCTAAAATGCATGTGAAAAAGTAAAGTCGGAATTTTTATGCTCTCACCCCAAGGATTGTTCTATACCGAAAAAATTTACCAATATTTTTTGTTATTTTGAAATCCAAAAATATCTAGAGTGGGCTCAAAGCGCAATTTTTTATAGAAGTGTTATAGAATTCTTGAAAACCAATATTTTTTGTCGGAAAATTCTGTTTCTCTATTTTTTCATAATAGCTATATTTTATAGGTCCGACAAAGCCCCTCATAAAATGCCAGAAAATGCAATGGGTGACCAATAAAAAATCGTTAGTATAAAAAAGTGTTAAATAAAGAATTGGGGTTTGTTACTGGAGGTCTCGTGAAGAGAACAAGAGTTTTCAGATCGAAGAATATTGATTTTCAAGAATATCATTTCTATGAAAAGTTGTTTTTCCCTATATAAAATACATGGACAACTTTGAGCCCTTTGAGTGACCTCTTAATATTTTTGTATTTCAAAATAAAAAATAGGGGTATATTTTTTTCGATACAGAGCAAACCTAGGGGATGAGAGCATTAAAATTCCGACTTTAGTTTTTTTACCACCCTATCTTATAGTTACCGTGTATTTTCAGTGTACACCTTATGGTTTATTCCCCTTTCTTGCTGCGTAAACTCTTTGCTGCAATGGGTAAAATTTTCGTAAACCGTCGCGCGTCAACCAAGACGAATTCAGAAGTACTATAAATGAACACAAATGTAAGCAGCTGTTTTAGCAACTCTGTTCGGTGATCTAGTTCGGTACTTTTTCGGGACCATTTCAGGACTAGTTCGGAACTTTTTGGAATCATTTTGAGACCATTTCGGTTCTAGTTCAGGACTTTTTTGGAACCATTTCGATAATTTCATAAGTACCTGGTACTAACGCCTCTTTAAGGTGATGGTTTCCTGAATCAATTCGCCATCTGCCAGTACCAATTAAAGTTTCTATCTGTGATAATTCCTATGGAGGTGCATAGCCTCGAAAAGGGATAATTAATTCTTCCTTTTTAGTTGTGAATGGTAAGTCCACTCTAGATCAGCGATGTCCACGTCATAGAAGAAGTAAGCTGACCAGCTCCTTGCAACAAAAACTAACCCAACCAGCTCGCGTAAGAGCTGCCTATGAAATTGCAATTTTTGTATGCAGTAGGCTTTGATTTTTCAAATTTTTGCTAGCTTACTTTTGGAAGGTCTTCGAAGTCGACAGGATATCGGCAGCTCTCGAGCAAATTTCAAAAGAAGTATGGTTCACTCTAGCCATATCTGTGTTGATTTCCTCGAATTTCGTCATTGTGATTTAGTTCGTGCAGCACGACCAACCCTTTCTCTAAGTGCTTTATCGGAACCAAAATAGTAAAATTTTATCAACGAATCAGCGTCAGTTTGTACTTCGCAAAAAAAAAATAATTATACCACAAGCAATACTCAGTGATTTGCTGTCTCAAAGTGAAAAAGGCGAATAAACGGCTGAGAGCTTTTGTGTCACAAATTGCAGCGAAAATCGTTTGAAAGTGTCTAGAAGTGCAAACTGATGTAAAAACAGAAACAAAGTGCTTGAATTTTTTGCTATTTCGCACTTGACACGCGTACATATGTAAGTATTCAGGTTGTAAGGTGTAAAGCGAGTTTCAGAGCAATTAAGTGCCAATGACTTGGAAGTACGTATGAACGCAGATTCAAGTAGAGCAAGATGAATCATTGAGCGATGTGCGTCAAAAGAAGCTCTTGGCAGCTACAGGAAGTGGAGTTAATTGAAAGTGAGTTGTAGTGAGGATGCTTGCGATCAAGACAAAACAATCACAACTTACTACGTTAATCGATAGTTGATTGACACGCAAGCGATGACATGGCTGAATGCACGCGGAAAATTGTAAATCTCTGTAAACTTGTAGGCATATATGTGCACATAGTTATCTACGTATATGCGTACCTTAATCTATACGCCCTGGTGCTACTAGATCATGATATACTATCTCTTCCGCGCAAGGCATACAGTTTATTTACCTCGATTACTTTTTCTTTTCCTTCAGTTTTTGCCACCAGACAAATGTTAGCGGTAAATTTTACTCCTCATGCATTTATGAAGCTCCCGATCAAGAACATGCTCACTCACACAATCTCACAAATAAATAATTTGCAAGTAAATTTACGTATATTTTTACCTTCGTTAGCTTTGTCTTGAATCCTCAGATTTCTCGTCGTTTACCCCATTCCCGGTAACAAAATAAACTTCATTTATGTATATCGCAATGATTAATAGCCCGATAGTATGCTGCAACGGCAACCGTGAAGCGAGCCGGAACGGAATGTGTTTCCAATAGAATTTCCTGTTTGTTTTTTTTTTGGCATTTTTTCTACTGCCATTGCTGCCGTCACGAATTTGTTGCTTCATAGTCATCAAATGTCCAGCGAGGTTGACACAAATAGTAGGTACGTGCAACGAGAGCGCTTGCAACAACATACACATTAACAATTGCATAGCAACTAACTAAAAAATCGGAGCGACGGGTAGAGGGCGGCGCGGATTTCCATCAACGCGATATCCGATTTCAATGGCCAACATTGAACCTAAGAACAGGCATATGTATGTATATGTGTAGGTTACTTCAGGAAATATCAATATACATATGCGTCGCACATATACATACATATGTATGTACATAGTAAAAAAAATACATACATATGTATGTGGCATCAAATAGCTTTAGCCATCACAGCTGATTAATCGGCATCGCAACTGTAGCCCAACAGCAATAGCGGAGGCAGCGGAGGCAGCATGTAGTTTTACGCATGACTCTGTCCAATAACCGGATATTAAAGTCGCTGACGTGCATCGCTGTTTGGTAGCAACAATAAAATTCAGCCCACTAACTAAAAATCGCTTAGAAACACACACACACACAGTTGCACACATACATACATACTAATACAAATTTATGTATAGTTTGCACACCGAATGTACACAAATGTTGCAAGAAAAAAAGGAGAAAATTGCTACCATAAAAGCCAATCATCGGTGTTGCATGCAACCGCGCAAAGCAAAACGGATTCATCATTGAATGCGCACGAGTGCGTTTTCCGCAAAATTTAACTGACAAAACGGACAATGTCAACGACGTATTGCGGCCCATGGCACAAAGCACGCAGGAATTGTAGCGTTACGCGTGCAGCGAACGTACCGTGGAAGGGAGTTGAGCGGCATTGAAATGCAGATGCAGTGTTGCTATAAAACTTTAGCTTGTTAGTGGACATTTTCTATTTCATTGTGACAGTATTCAGAAAAGAAATAAGGCCAATTTGCCATAAAACCTGATTGGAAAATTGACCGATCAGTTGAGATCGTATGAATATGAAAATCTTAAAAAGGCAAGGTGCGGGGGATGATTAGGAAGAGTGATTCGGTTTTTTAGAACCTCTTTCCACCGTGTTTTTTTGGAAATCTGTAGGCGGTTTTTTTTCTGAAATCTTGATTTCGACTATCGCATAAACCGGATTTTTTGATCGAACAAACCGTTTTTTTTTTATTTCATCGAAATCCAATAAAAGTTTTAAGTCTTTCGAAGCGTTCCAGTTTAAGGGAAACCCCTTGGTTGGTTGGTTGTTTGGGGAAGAACAGTATATCAAATTTGATTACAATAAATGAATGCTAGGCGCTTAAGTGCTTTCTACGTGTTTGGTCGAGCTTCTATTAAAATTCGTGTTCTGCTTTTTTATCGCAGAAGTACAGTCGGTGGTTTGCCATTGTCGGTCGAGGGCGAGGAAGCGCAGTTAAGAAATATTTAACTACTACTATTGTATGTCCCTTTTGAAAGTATACTCAAGGGTCAATATAGGTCCGTTGTGATATCTTATGTGCAAGGGTGGCCCTTAAAATATCAAAATCTGAATTTTGAATGGGGCACAATTTTATTTTATTTCACGTACGAAATAAAGACATACGCAACAAATGGTTTTTAAGCAAAATATGCAACCGACCTCACGCTTATTAAAAAATTTTGGAGGCTTTGAAAATATGTAGATTCAAAAAAAAATCTCAAAAATTCGACAAAAGATTCACTTGAAATCTGATAAATTTTACATAAGTAGTATCGAAACTTATTCACATAATTTCATAAACAAGCTGAGCTCTAGCTGGTCGAAGTTTAAATTTGATCGAAATTTTGCGGATATTTTTTTTTTCAAATCCTGGTAGCACCCCCCATTTTTTTCAATTTTTTGAAATTTTCGTGTATATTTATTTCGTACGTAGAGCAAAACAAATTGATGCCCTATGATGTTGATATTTTAAGGACCGTCCTAATATTTATGTAGGTATGTAGTCATCAATCCATTCTGATGTTAAAAGTTAACTTGGCTAACCTTGATAAAGCTATGAACTTTGCAAAAACTCTTTTTTCACCTGTGAGATTCCTGCAAGATTTCTAATGAAAGGTTGGCCAGTATGTGTGAACGTCTTCTGCTTAGAGGCGCACAATGGCATAAAAGGTGTCGCTATTTTTTCCCCCCTTCCACGTTCTAGCAACGAGGACATTAGACCGATGCGCCCCCTCTAGTTCCCTTGCGTGTAAGCCATTGACGCAGTAATGTAAGAGTTTTTACAAGGAGGGGCAATTATTTTATGTTTAAACTAAAGAATCCTGATATGCGAAATATTTTTTCAACCTTTACTGGCTACTAAAGAGGGGTGATCACTTATATACTGCATAGGCTGGAAATTGGTGTATCTACCGTATCCTTTCCTGTAGGGATGTAGGTCGTCATAAGCGATGGACTTTGAAAATTTTAAATTGGGGAAAAATCGGGTAAAAAAAGTGTCGGAATACAGATGAAAGTGCCGAATATTTAAAGGGAGTTTCCGCATTTTAGTGTATTGAAAAACCTAAACATTTTAGAAAATTTACCTGCTTAGCAATCATGGGATATGAATAAGCTACTGTTTCAATGATATAAAAAGTAAGAGAAAACATATTCTCAGCAGCACATCGGAAATGAATATCTTGCAAGAAATTATGGAGAAGAACGAGTGGCTTAATGTGGCCTATACTATCCGGTAGGACGTAGGTCCAACCGCCATCCATAAAAAGGCTTTTATAATAGCGGTTCCTTTTCAGCAGATAGTGGCAAACCATTTGCAAAAGTGGCGTTAAATTGTAGGTACCTCCATTTGTTTCTGTTATTGTTTTCAGGGTATAGATGCTGCCATTTGGATAGCCAACACCTCCGCCTAAGTTCAGGTGAGTCATATATAGAAATTTTTTTGTATATATAATCGGTACTCGGGCCAGCTCTTGAAGTATTAGATGAAGTGCCGGTTGATGCAAGACCTCATTAAGGATATTTATATCGTGGAGCAAAACTCTCGCTTGTACAACTTTTCTGCACTCCTTTGTTGTTTTGTGTGATTGTTTTGCTGTTTGCTTTCCGGTAAAATTGATTTGATTGTCAATTATTTTAATTCTACTTTAGGTTGGTTTTAAAAGTTTAATTTAATCAAGTTCGGGAACTTCCTATTCCTCTTTAATGAAATAGTATTTCTATAAATTATTTTTCACTTTTTAGTTCACATTGTAATAAAAGCGAGTTTTTAGTTGTTTAAACTATAATTTTTTGTATCATAATATTACTCATACGACATGTAGACCTTTTCATTTTCACATGCAAAGCACGAAAAATTCATAGAAAATTACATTCCAATAATGGAAAAGCGGATTTCTTAAATTTGTTTAAAGTTCGCAAGAAAAAATGCACATATACATATTTAAGTCATCAAAGCAAATGTACGGCAAAGCAAAGTACTTTGTATTCATTTTTTTGTTGAAAAACGGGTATGACGAGAGACTTGCAGAGGGCTCTACTTTTCACAAATGGCGAATATTTGTGTCTTTCTTTTTGTCTTTTGGTATACCAGATTGTACGAATTGATTAATAATTTATTGCGTTTTTTCACAAAATTGAAAGCTTAAAGACCTTACTTTTTGAATTGAATACTAATTTAATTGCATGCAAATGTAATCATTAAAATTTATATATATATGCATAGACAAATTAACACATACAATGCAAGCTCTTACGTTGGCATTGAAAAATTTATTATTTCGACTTATTGACTAGACATTCGTTTTTATATTTCTTTTTTTTAATTTTTGATAAACGAAAAATAACAAACTAATTATTGTTTAAATTAGATTCAAAAATTCCTAAATCAATTGTAATCTACAGATCTGATTGGAATTTTCGAAAAATTATGAAACATAAATAACTAAAAATTGTGGCAAAAATGCAAACCAGTCACTATAACTGAATCTACTACATACATACTTCCGTTAAACTCTAATTCAAATGAACTAAAAAACAAACCACAACAAGTTTCCCAAATTTACTCATACAGGCATATCGTTCATACATGCACACCCAAGTACAACTATTTAAGTAAATTCTTCGTTTATTCTACAAATGGTAATCAGCTTAAGCAAGTAAGCGCACTAGAACAACAAAATACTAATAAAAGGGCAGATGCCGGGCATTGCAGAAGAGAAAACAATAACATATACATAGATACAGATTTAGATGTCAACAACAAATAATACAATACTGCATACATATATGTGTAAGCTCCAATTTTTCTAAGTAAACGCTTGGCAGCGAATGGATAAAAGCTGGCGTTTTGAAATTGAAATTCCCAAAAATGTTATATGAAGAGGAGGGGAAATTAAATACTCTTATACAGAAGAATTCTCGGCTTCTATGTGCAGCTGGAACTGCTGTTGAAATTTTAAACATGGATGATTTGAATAACATCAACATGTCCGCAGCACATGAAGTGAAGAAGCTATCGCAGAGATGAATTGCTGAAGTTGACTTTTTGGTTTTGTGCCTATTGGTTAGTGAATTTGGTTTTTGGGGTTTTTAGAAATACATACATATGTACGTTATGTGCATATGTATGTAGAAGCATACATATATACATATGTATATTAGACTGCATCAGCAAAAAAAAGTTGCGCTTTTTCAGCCGGGATTACAAAATTAATTATATTCTAAGACGTCCACCAAAATATTTCGAAAAAAATATTAAGATTTAAGTGAGCTGGACCAGTTTGAAAATACCTCCAAAAATGAAGTTATTTATGAATAAAAATAGTTTCTTAAAGAACTTTTTGAAAAAAGTCCCCTCAGCTGACAAATTAGATTAAGCTTAAAAAATCTGCATACAAATATTTAAAAATCTTCTCAACGGAACGCATCACCAAAAAAAAGTTGCGGTTTTTCCGCCGGGATTACAAAATTAATTATATGCTAAGACGTCCACCAAAATATTTCGAAAAAATATTAAGATTTAAGTTAGCTGGACCAGTTTGAAAATACCTCCAAAAATGAAGTTATTTATGAATAAAAATAGTTTCTTAAAGAACTTTTTGAAAAAAGTCCCCTCAGATGACAAATTAGATTAAGCTTAAAAAATCTGCATACAAATATTTAAAAATCTTCTCAACGGAACGCATCACCAAAAAAAAGTTGCGGTTTTTCCGCCGGGATTACAAAATTAATTATATGCTAAGACGTCCACCAAAATATTTCGAAAAAATATTAAGATTTAAGTTAGCTGGACCAGTTTGAAAATACCTCCAAAAATGAAGTTATTTATGAATAAAAATAGTTTCTTAAAGAACTTTTTGAAAAAAGTCCCCTCAGATGACAAATTAGATTAAGCTTAAAAAATCTGCATAAAAATATTTAAAAATCTTCTCACCGGAACCGTAAGAATGAAATTTTTGATGCTGTTTTTTTACTTTTTTCAAAGATTTTCTGCTTTCGACTTATGGGATGTCATTAGAAAAGTATTTTCACACTGGTTTTATTTCTGGCCAAAACAACGTCATTAGTGTCCCATCTTGTTTTTTCGAATACCAACACATCTTAATTCAATTTTGAATGACGTTCGTTCATCCTACCTTTCTCCTCCATCATTTGATGGAGTTTATTAGCAAAGAAATAAAAAGGGTGAGAAAATACCTTTCCATTGACACCTCTTAAGTCTAAATCGGAAGAGTTTAGGTTCAGTTTTTCAAGTTTTTCCCATACCAATCTTTGAAAAAAGTTAAAAAACAGCATCAAAAATCTCATCATTACGATTCCATTAAAATTTTTTTTAAATTTTTTTTAAATATTTTTATGCATATATATTAAGCTTAAACCGTTTTGTCATTTGAGAGGAATTTTTCAAAAAAAATCTTTAAGAAACTATTTTCATTCATAAAAAACTCCATTTTTGGAGGTATTTTCAAATCGGTCCAGCTCACTTAAATCTTAATATTTTTCCGAAATATTTTGGTGGACGTCTTAAAATATAATAGATTTTATAATTCCAATGGAAAAATAGTACCGATTCTTTTTTGTATGGGGAGTGATGCAGTCTAATGTATATGTATTTTGGTTTGTAAAACATCAAATGCTAAGCGGATTTTAGTATAATTGATGAATATATATCGGTGGCAAAGCTGCAAGTGCTTGTGCTATGCTACAAATGCTGAGAGATGTTATCAAAATTACAATTTTTCGGAAGCTCAAATTACTATTGTTGTTGTTGCAATACACAGGTGAGCGAGTCACTTGGTTTCGGAAGAGGGCACACTTTGACTTTGAATGTTTTTTTGTTTTTTTTTTTTGTTTTCACGGTGCATTGTGAAGCACTTGCAAATTCGCTTTTTATTCTTGTGTTCGCTCTTCTAATCTCCTTCACCAAGTTAAGGCTGATATATAGTAACAATGTGCCAAATTAATTGCATGTGGCATGCACAAATGAAAGCCTAGATAACAAGTGCGTATGTTTGTTGTTTGTTTAATGTGTGAAAATATCAAAGACAAAGTAAGTGTTAAACAGATATGTAGACAAAAATAGTACGTAGACAAGCACGGTTGCACAGCTGTGCCGTGTAACACTTGGCAGGCTAAAACTACACACAGAGAAGTGCCACAGTCGACATGGTGACATAACCGAAAACTACTTGTCAAACAACCCACTGTCGAATGTTACATTTTCGACTTATTTTGTTGCCTGGTGCGTGCTGCAGCAACTGTATGAAGTCAACTAGCTTGTGACGCAATTATACAGCATTGATGCAAAATACAAGATAGTGCAACACTTGCCACAAGTGCATATAAGCTAAATAGAAACTGTGTGATTACTAGCCACAGGTGCCGCAAAAGCAAATGAATGAATTGTTTTTTGTTTTTTTTTTTTTACCAGCAAATATAGTGTCGCTTCAAGTGCTCTTTTGAAGCACTGTGTGCGTTTCGCAACACTGCCTACAGTATTTCTTTCTTTTGTTATGTTGTTAGTGTGGTTGCCACGACCATAGTTGGATTTTCAATTTGGACAAGCTGCTCCACTAGGCTGAAAAGGATTGTTTGGCTATTGTAATTCGATTGCTGTATGCAACAAGGTATGACTATAGGCGTCACAAAATAGGTACTTATCAGTAACATGCGCTGTTAATGGAGGTCATAGTTTGATATATGTATATGTACTTGTATGTACTTGTATATACTTGTATTTGCACAGCCATACAATAAAAAATTGATTATTGCTACATATGAACTTTGCTTGAAAGACTATTGTCTATTGACTATTGGGGTCAATCCTGCAAATTTAAGGACTATGATTAGAGTAAGCACTTGTAATGACCACGTTCCAAATTAGAAAGTTGCCTCTGATCGTCTAGTTGATGCCACCAAAGAATTTAAACTGGCATCAATGCCATTCAGGATATAAGTTCAACATGGCAAGACGGTCGGACCTTAGATGTATATTTTCAAGATAAATCCAGGCCCGCTCTAACATCTTTGATATTGCATTATTATCTGGTTCTGTGGTTAATTTTGAAATTCAAGTCCTCAGCTCATACATAAAGGCATAAGTTTGAGAATGCTAATAAAATATCGAAAACGTCAACTGTCGTATGTCTGGTTTAATCTCAGCGTGATCCATATCGATCTTCTCCTAAAGGATGTGGCTTTCAAATCGGCAGCCAGACTCAGAGAGTGAGGTTTGTGGTGAACTAGATACTTCAAGCATAAGTTCATTAAAATGTAATAAGCCAGGACGACAAATTATGTGGTAGCCAATCTCAACTTCACCAAGTGTGATTCTGAGCCAGGATGGTATGAACAAGGGAAGAGAGTGATCAATTAGCGCATAGTAGCACCATTTTGTTGAGCTTCCCGCGGACAATTTTATTCTACCGTAGCCTACCTGTCAAGCGTTTGTGCAGTTCAAACAAACCACTTTGACCCGCTTATAAATTTGTGCATATCGCTTATTGTAGCCCTAGATAAATCCGCTAACTACCGAATTGTGTGTTTCCCGAAAGCTTTACGCCTTAAGGAAGCCAGCCCTGAGCATTCACACAGGAAATGGAATACCGTTTACTCGCTGCCCTCTGTTAGACAGCTGCGGCATGTTTCGTTGTATGGGAGTCCTATTCAATAGGCATGCTGTCCTAGTGGCCAGTGGCCGGTGATAATCGCTACAATTCTAAAAACATCTACCCTAGACCTACTTAGCAGCTCTGCTGTTCTTTTCCTGCTATAGTCAGTCCAAGCCCTATATGTCCACATGGACGAATTAAAAATGAACTTGATAAAATTACGTTTAAGGACTTAATCAATGATCATTTCTTTTTGCTAGGACATTTATAAAAATATTAAGGCAATAAGGGAGCTGATTAAGTTGCGAAGGCAGAAGCCTATTTGGATGCATTTCCTTCGATTGGCTAAAATTTGATGGGAAAATAAAGACACTAGTAAGACATTACAGCAAGATAATTCTGTCCTGACTATAGCAGGACGAAGGCTTTGATTCTGCTTAATAGATCAAAGGCATAAGTATCCTGAGTATGTAATTGCAAACCGCACAGGGCACTCGCTCAAACTTAGAAGGACTTCCTGATAATAGAACTTGTCTTAGCGGTCAGCGAATAAAGTGTCGAGCAGTTTCTTAGTGCACCAATCAACCACATGCTTCCTTTTTAGAACGTTATTCTAAAACGTACTTTAATACTCACTTCCCCATAAATTCTTTAACATTTTTTCTACTTTAGTTTTACGGTATATGCTCCGAAGTGAGCTTCTGAAAAGCTTTCGATTTAAGCTCCTATTTGCGTCGGCAAATGTTACTGTAAATAAATTCGACTTTTACTTTTTAAATTTTTGATTCATATCCCTTCTCACTATTTACGCACAAACATAATATTCTTGATTCCAGCAATCCATTCTTGATACTCGCAGCATTTATGGAGCTCCTCTTCTTTTTTTTTTGCTACTTTTTTATGCATGTACTGACAAGCGCGCATCTTGTTGCAATCTCCACTACAGTTGATGTGCAAATGAAAGTGGAAGTTGAAATAAAACAAAAAGGAAAAAAATAAATAAAACTTGATGGCTATGTAGTACCATTCGAGTAGAGTCAACAATTTTATTCATTCTCCAAATATACATTCGATTTTGCTTGTCCACAGGGGGATTCTTCGCACGCATGTCATTGTAGTCGTACTTCCGCTGTCTGTCTTCTGCGAAATCTTTATTTTTTTTTTACTTGATTTTAGTTGCATCTCTGCAGTAATGGTTTATATGTATGTATGTAAACTTGCATACATACATATGTACATACATGCACGATGTAGACATTGTCTATAATTCGATTTTGCATCAGATTACAAAATTCAATTTCACATTCAATCGAATGAGTTTTCTTACTTTTCCTCAATGTGGCAAGAAATTGTTGGACGTTCGGTCGATCGGTTGATGGCTGATGGCTGATGGCTGATGGCTGGTGGCTGGAGTCAATCAAACTGAGCGTCAATAGTGGTGGTCTTTGATTACAATTTGCTTGTTTTCACACACACACACACACGGGCAGACAATGGAACAAAGGCACAGATTGAGTTTTGCTGCATTGCAGTCGGAAATTGTTGAGATTGATTGAAATTGAGCAAACAACACAGATAGAAATTTTAAAAAGATCGGAAGAGAAAAAAGAGAGAGAAATGATGTACATATATACATTTAGGGCTTTCGTAGTGGGTTAGGTTGAGTATACTTCCCGGTTTTTGATTACTTGAGTGGATGCATAGATACATAAGTATAACTACATAAGTAGGCACTAGTTTTTTTGGGATTTCTCCAGTTATATTCCAAAGTATGAAAGCATTCGGGTTTTTAAACTAATATACATACATAGTTAGTCTTTAACACATTGAGTGCCATGTCGCACGTCTTCGTACAACACTTATTTCTTTCTGAGGTGCCACGTTGCACGAAATTCGGATATATGCAAAATGTATTGGCCTAATTGATGTTTTTTGTCAGTTTTGTGATAAAAACTCTGAACCACATTTTTTGTTTGATGAAACCTGCTTGGGTTCCGGTGAAGATTTTCGTCAAATTCGATTAGCACTCAATGTGTTAAAACAAGATAATTTCTAGACTGTCAGGGTTTCGTAAAATTAGCACTCAGGAGTATTGAAAATTATTATTCAGTACTCACAAAGTTAGTACTAGAGGAATTCTGATCTTCCATCATAGGCACATAAATCTCAATTTCAAGGTCCACAAAAATTTTAAAAGCAAAAATGTATACTCCATTACTACCTTTTGAAAGTAATACCTACTGGCCCTGAAAAAAAACTCCAATTTTGCCTATCATAAACTTAGCTAGCGACTTTCATATCCTCCTCTTTTCTGTTCATCTCTACTTGGATCGTTTGTAGTCACATTTAAATTTCATATTGATTTGATTTCCTGCTACTGTAAAGGCAGCATGTTAAAATACAACAAAAATATCTAGTCAATAAATTTGAAATTGTCCAACAAATTTGTTGGTCAACATATTTCCGTTGATTGAAACAGAAGATTATTGAAATAAAAGTGCATTGTTTGGGCAAAAACAAAAGAAAAAAACATAACAAAGCACACGAGTAATAGTCAAGTAATGTTGCACGAAAAATGCAAATTTTCTTAGTAAAACTATGCAATGGATCAAACAACTGGAGTGCAAAAATCAATGATATGCATAAATTCAATTCAGTTTAGTAAAGGTTTAAAGTTCAAGGACGAGTAATTTATGCAGAAGTGCATGATCATGATCTGTGGGATTGCAAGCTTTTTGAAAAAACTTTCGCTTTTTCTTTTTACAGCGTGATTGGGAAAACAAAAATGTCACAGAAAATCGAAGTGCGTTGAGGTGAGGAAAAAATGTGCCTTTTTAAATTGAAATTACCCTTGAAAACGCAATATGCAAATTATCAACTCGACTGCTGAATTTTACTTATTCTTCTTATTTGGCACTACAACCGGTGTCCAGTTTAGAACAAGACCAAAAAACTTCAACAACTGCCGCTATCCTTCGCGCAATTGTGCTGGTTATTCATTGGGAGTAGTTTTGTATATATGTGCATATGCATGCTACATATCTGGAATGTATGTATGTCTACGGACGCCTAAGATGGTGGTTAGTTGGTTAAGATCTATTGTATCTCTTAAAGAGAGAGTCCCTAACCCAGTGTGTCCAAGATACCTTCGGCTACCCTAACGAATACATACTAAAAAGACGAATTCCGACCTATTCGGTGGAAGTGGAAACACAATTGCTTGAAAGTGGTGGTTACATCTTCTGAAAAGCCAAATGCAAATCTACCTATCTTGCTCTAAAACATAGAAAAATGAAAGCATAAAATCAAAAACCTGGAAGCACCTATGGATTCTCTATGCGAACGTATATTCCCAATTGTGAAAAAATGCAGGTGTCAGAAGAAATATCTCATACAGATACATACATATCACCGACGAATACCGCTATAAGAACCAAATGGTGCCAAATTACCGAAATATCAAAGATTGATAGGTCACTTAGCGAGCCGCCTCTCACCTCATCGAATTTCTCATAGTCCTTAAGTAATATAACGATCAATTCATTTGAAGTTTTATCTTTGGTCGTAAATGCAAATAAAAATTATTTCTCCAAAATGAAACCTTAGAAGTTTAGCAAAATTACTTAGGGGTTACAGAGAAAACCATTTTTACCGTTGGTCTATACAAGTGGTATGTATGTATGTATATCGTCGTTTAAGGTACAAAACCGCATATCGTCATTCTGCGAAACCGCGTAACTGACATTGGCTGCCAAAAATTGGATTTTCTCACACAAGCTCTTGGCTCAATCCTTATCCATTCGTCCTGAAATATACTAGCCAGAAATGCGATTTATTTATAAAAAAGAGAAAAATTTCGAAATATGAGTGTTTTTACTCTCTAAAAAAATAATTTATGCAACCTCACGTACGTGGTTTTGCATTTTCTTGATACGCGGTTTTGTACTTTAAACGACGATATACATGTTGACTATTTAACTTACAATATGATTAAGTACGCAATACAGAGTGCAGACATCAATAATGGAATTAAGACTTGCACTTATGATACCGTTTGTATTATATTTACTTATTTAAATCGACATTCCCAAGCAAAACGCCTGAGTGGTATGTATTTCTAATAAGTATTTAATTAATTTCTCCCTAAGAGTATTTTACTGCAATGAAGGGCAAAACATCCAACGTATAGCATTTGCATATGTAAATGTATTACATTTCTACATACTTATAAGTGCTGGGCATTCTAATCAGTGATCGGACTTAATAAAAATTCTATGTGGTAGATTTAGAAAAAATGTGGTTGATCTCAGGTTTCGGATCAAACATTTTTCAAAAATTTAAAAAAATCGGCAAGGTTTCACCTTAGCTGAAAACTTTTTAATTCGAATCTTTAGAAAANTAGAAAAAATGTGGTTGATCTCAGGTTTCGGATCAAACATTTTTCAAAAATTTAAAAAAATCGGCAAGGTTTCACCTTAGCTGAAAACTTTTTAATTCGAATCTTTAGAAAA
>NW_016160541.1:53868-63012 GCF_001687245.7 Rhagoletis zephyria | reverse complement strand
ATCGGACCAAAGTTATAATACCATTTCATGCTCATGACAGGTATAAAAATAAAAAAAATCTAGTAACAAAAAAATTTACAGAATTTGGAAATTAAAACAATTTATGAAAATTCAAATAACAAAAAAATTTGCAGAATTTGGAAATTAAAAAAAATATATAAAAATAAATTCGAACAAAAAAATTTACAGAATTTTGAAATTCAAAAAATTTTTAAAGCAAAAACTTATAAAAATGTTTGGTTAATTTTTTTTACACAATACCGTTAACTGATTTGAAAATATGTATGCTGAAATTTTAGAGACTTTTAGTTTAAGATAAAAATTTTTGAACTTTGAATTTTTTTTACAAAAAGTTATGCACAATTCTAGATTTCACAATTAAAATAAAAAATCTAATAACAAAAATTGTACAGAATTTTGAAATTAAAACAATTTATAACAAATAAATAAATAAATAAAAAATATAAAAAATCTAATAACAAAAAAATTTGCAGAATTTGGAAATTAAAAAAATAAAATATAAAAACCTATTCGAATAACAAAAAAATTACAGAATTTTGAAATTCAAAAAATCTTAAAAGCAAAAACTTATAAAAATGTTTTGTTAATTTTTTTACACAAAATATGCATAATGAAAGTTTCCAGATTTTTATTTTAGGATATACATTTTTGAACTTTGAATTTTTTTTACAAAGTCTTAATTAATTTTTATTTAACTTAAATTTATTTTAAATTTTGAGTTTGCAAATTTTCTTTTCAAAGCTCAAAAATTAATGTCTTAAAAAACCAACTTGAAAATTTCAGATTCTCTGAAAGATCAGTGGGAGCACAAATTTTATTTATTTTTATTTTTTATTTTTTTTATTTAAATTGCTATTACGATTTTTTTATTCTGTTATTTTTTTATTTTTCGAATTTCTTTTAAATATATTTTTTTTATATAGCCCCATATGCCATCATTTTTGTAACTATAATAGTTTTTGAGATTTAAAAAAAAAACGGGAAATTGGAAATTTCAAACTTTCGAAAAAGTATTATATCTTTGGTTACATGATAAAAGAACAGGTCTAACCAAAATACATTCAAATCAAAAATAGTCGATTCCAACCATTGGTCGATTTGACATGGACTGACCCGTACACATAAACACGATGTGAGCACACGTAAGTATAAGGGAGGTCCCAAAGTTCGGGGAATAGAGCGGTTAGAGACGGGAGGGAGAGTTTTGTTATCTAAAAAGTTTTTGGTTTATATTTGAAAGCTGGATGGTTATTGCATGAACAATATTTTAATGAAAAACTGAAAAAGAATTCTAACAAGAAAAACACTATAAGTATGGATTTACACAAAAAATAACCATTCTCTAAGTTTTTATCGCCAGTGTGCTTCCACTTGATATCCGGCCCTATGCTGAATATCGTCATCGCCATCGTGATCGTCGACCATCGTCAGCGCATCAGTAACATCGCATCGTCACTTTTACTCACGATGACGATATTCAACATAGGGCGGATGATTTCTCAAGCGGAGACCGCTGTTTCAACAATAAGAAAAGTCAATAAAAGAAGTTGGTTGATGGGGCGATGGAACCTCACACCATTCGGCTATTCTGGCTAAACCGACAACTATATCGCTACCTATCAGTAACGACTATGGTAGTTACACCTTCACTTTCGGAAATAAATACTAAGCTGTGGTACCGACACGACAGGATTGTTATAACAGGTTCCTAATTTGAGGCGAGTGTCGGAAGAAGAGCTTTCTCACTTGAATTGAAGCTAAATATATCTTATCGACTCCCCAACCACTTCACTGCATTGCAGTGCAGTCGTTCAGGAGGAAACACACAGCTTTTCTCACAGACCTACGGAGAGGAAAAAACGAAATTTTTATCTTTTCTGGCACTCGGATGCCACTGAAAGCTTTAAGCACTCACTTTAAGAGAAAAGTAATTGAAAGTTCCTTAATTTTTGCCTATACAAGCATGCCTATGTAGCTGTCCTGATTAGAAGAAGCGGTAGGTATGCCAATGGCTACCTTTGTACACACTGATCCAGTAGCCAATGAACGCTAAAACAACCTTTCGTTTTTTTCGAGCAAAATCGTGCTCTAAAGTTTGAACATAAAAGAAATGTCAGGAATTTAAATTTTTTTGATAATTCCAAATTGATGGTTTTAAACTTCTTTTATTAAATTTAATTTTTTTGAATTAAATTGATATCAATGTGGCATATCTCACCCCTAAACAACTATTTTGAAATGTTCTGACGAAGACACTGGCACAAACTAAACAACGAAAAAAAAAATAAAAGCAGGTTCAAAGCCAATTCAAAAGCAACGTCAACAGACATGTTGTGACCAAAAGAAAAGTTTGCTACCTACAAGTAACCAACCATGCCACTTCCCGCTACCACTTTTGTGTTACCTAAAAAGGCAGCGGAATTGCATTGAGGCGGCTAGTTTTTCTGTTAGTGTAATGGCGCTGAAAGCAGCAACAAAAATAAAGGGGGCCAAGCTAGCGAAAAACACGTTCCAAAATGGGGGTACACGCAAAATGAGGACGTTTTTAGCTCTTGCTGTAGCTGTTTTTGTTTTTGTTTTTGTTATTTTTTTTGTTGTTACTGGCATGGTTGCTTTTATTTTAGCCCCACTTTAGACTCGTTGAATGCAGACGCACTTCAAAAGACCTAACCGGAAGTTGACAGGTGAAGGCTAAAAAGAGCTGACGATGCACTTGGCTGTGTGCGGCGGAGTGGTTTGTGGCAAGTGGTTGGTGAGTGCGTGCACTTCCTGTTGCTAGCTAATCTACATATACGAGCGAGTTCGCATGCTTATAGACTGACAAAGAGAACTGAGTTATGTATGTAGGTATACCTGCAGGAACGAAGGAATGTCACATGAGCTCTTATTTCCCGCTTATCGGCATTTGGCATTTTAATGCAGATAGAAGTATCGACACAAATTCCGGTATTATATTATTGATATATTTCACGATGTAAATATCTAGGTAATGTAAAGTAATGAAATGGTTGCAACTGAACAAGGCAAATCGCGACCTACAACATCTTTTTTATCCATACGGTAGTTCCAAATCCTAACAGCCCAAGATTTTTTCAGCCTCGCTAATAAAAGCTAAACGTTTTTTGGCAGACGAATTCCTGACCTTAAGAGCATCGATTGTGGAAGAACTCAAGTATTGCAGTCTTGGTCTGGTTAATACCGAGCAATCACAAATAATGCGCTCTGAAATGTCCTCGTCTGCAATACAAAGACGACAATCCGTCACCGTGCACAGGCCAATCCGGTGCATGTGAGAGCGCAGATGATTGTGACCGGTTAAGTACCCAATAAGCAAGTTGATGTTGGCTCTATTTAAAGAATTCATATCTTTCCTAGCAAAGGGAAAACCAAAAATTCTGGCCTGTCTAAGAGCCCCTACCTCTCCTACTGCGTTCCGAGTTTACCCACAATTCAATTGTAAGTCTCGACCAACTGAGTGCACAAAATGGTTTCCGTCCCACAAGTACAATGAGCCTTCCTTAGCGAATTCGTCGACGACCTCGTTACATAAGAACCCGCAGTGTGCTGCTACCCAGAAAAGTAATACCGTGTATCTTGCCGATTTGAGCTGGATAGTATCAAAGTACTCCTTGATGAGCCTAGAGGTGATCATCCTATTGGATACAGCTCTTATGACCGCCTGGCTGTCTGTATAGATAGCTAGAAAGCCCCCTTTTAAACCCTTTTCCAGGCTCAGCTGATACAAATTGAGATAGCTAGTACCTCGTCCTAAGACACCGTGGACCAAGTACAAGACACTCCCACCTGATCTGCCCTCCATCTTTGATCCGTCAGCGTACCAGTGTACATACATATCTGAGGTCTAATTCAGGTAAGACATTTTACCAAACCTCTCGACCTGCAATTCGGACCTGGAATTTTCTTCCAAAGCAGATTTTATTTGACATAGCATCAGAGAACTCGTCAATTTTTAGACTTGATATTTTTCTCTAAATACCTTTGTGTTGTGTCTTTTTTTGAATAGTCAAACCTTTGGAGATCGTTACGTACTGCAAATTTTCCCGTCACAATATTTACCAAGTTGCCAGCATATCCTACAGCATCGTAACCACTATACTGTAGTTTTGTAGTTTTGGTTAAGAGGTCAATCACCAGGAGAGATCAAAGAAGGGAAGAAAGAATACATCTTTGCGGACATCCCCTTATAGCTCTGATGAAAGATGGGAGTCGACCGCTCTTGTTCCACCGAAGAGCTTGGGAGATGTACTGGAAGATGGAATTTTAGAGTTTCGCTATAAGGAACGTCTTGCCATCACCCTTATCCAGGGGTCACAGTTCTGCGGCAACCAGATAAAGGGACTAACAGGTAAGTTGTTCTATGAATCTTAAGATAGCTAATCATGAATGTCTTTTTCATTCCAGAGTTTACCAAGTAAGGAACAAGTCGCAGTGAAAATGTATTTGTCCCTCGATCATACCCTTCTTGGACGAGTTCAGAAGACACCGACCTAACCTACGGCAAAATCCCTTAGTAGAAAAGGCGAAAGAAATTCGTATTAAATTCGTGGACCTACGTACATCTTCCGAGGAATAATTTCAAGCACAACTTTTCACACTCATCACATTCAGGAACCGGATTATCCTCACACGGTTACCGAGACATAGTAGAATCGAGGAGAACGAAGCGGCAAATATTATCGAAAGGGAAAGGGGCTGCTCCCCCTTACTAAATAGGTCCAGATTTTACTTCTTAGGATCACCGCACCTGAAAAAAACACTCAACGAATGACTACGACTTTAACTCCTCCAAACACCTGTAAGTGTGGGACGTTTTTATAACAACAACAAACAATTCGCATCAATCTATATATATAAAAATGAATGCCATTTTTCGTTGTGACTTTATAACTCAAGAACGGGCTCACCTATCCAAACCAAATTTTTAGGCTTTGTTTGGACTATTCAGTAGATGGTTTGTGTTTTGAAATTTTAAGAATCGGATACCAGGGTCTCGAGAAATAGGCCAAAAAGTGGACCCGGGTAACCCTAGGATGTGTTTGTACAATATGGGTAGCAAATGGAAGCTGTTGATGATTTCTATAGTATAGAGTATTTTTCATACCGTTCCGTGACTAGGGTCTCGAGATATAGGCCAAAACGTGGACCCGGGTAACCCTAGGATGTGTTTGTACAATATGGGTAGCAAATGGAAGCTGCTGATGATTGCTATAGTATAGCTGCCTGATGGTTTTGAAGAATTTTTTTGTTCTAATTTTATTACTAAGGCGTCTAATAAATGCAAGGCTTTTAGTTCTAGAAGAATAAATGTCAGTAAATTTTTTGTATAATTTCTGACTTTAATTGCTCAACTTCTTCTGAACCAGAGCAACTGTCAAAAATTTCCAGCAGTAAAAAGTTACGAATTGGCACAGCAGAAATGAAAAATTTTCTCGCCATAATAAAAAGTTTTTTCAACATGGAACTTTTCTACTAATTGACATGAAATTACTATCTCAACGCTCGGAGCGCTGCCACTGAGGGCCTTTGCCAACTGACTAAAAAGAGAAAATTTGGAAAGACCAAACAAAAATTTTGAGATTTCTCGTTGTGAATACGAATGCCATAGTTTTTACCTAGCTCGTGGGACTACGCAAAATTTTGACAGCTTGTAAATATGTATACACATAAAGTTGTTGGCGGTAATAAGGAGTCAAAATTAAAATGGAGAAAAGAACAAAAAGCGTAGGTTAGTTGTCAGTTATAAAATAAATCCAATTTATTTGCGAATATTTGTTTATTCTTTTTATTGAAAGGCAACCACTCGGAAAAGCTTGTGTTAATTATATTGATAACAGAACCTGCCAGCTCGCACGTTGTCTAAATTCTCAAGTAGCATAAAGTCCACAAAAGAATAAGTACGCCATGTATAAATTTTAACAATACACAAAAATAGAGCTTTCGCACGAGCGTTTGTCTGGTTTTTCAACACCATTTATAATTTTCTTTTAATAAAATCACGATTTGACAAATACTTAAATTTATTTATCTAATAATAATATAGCACACAACCCTGAAATCTAAGAAAAAATCTGAGGAAGGCCATTAAATAGCAGCACACAACCCAGTGCCTTCCTCAGGAGTGAATATAACTACAACAACAACGATTACTACAACAACAACCCAAAAAGGTTGGTTACTGTCTATACTGTGCCAAGGGCTCAAAATACTTACTACCCGCAGTGATCTTTAGCTGTGGCAACAGCGTATTGAATGCATATAAATTCTCTTATATACATGCATACATAAGTTTATCCCTTATGTGTTTGTATGTATGTATGTTAACAAATTTTGTTCATCTACAACGCCACATAACCGCAGGACACAAATCACCCCCAATTAAATATTGGGCCATATGAAAAGTCTTTGCGATGCTTTCCAATTCAAGACAGCCGGTCAAGTACGGGCATGATTTTTAATTTCAATTAAACTGAAATAGTATGTTATTTGTTGGTCCAAATAATGAGACTCGTATTTTGTTTGGTTGGAAAACAATGTTTGGGCGACTTAAAACTATTTTTTTAGATAAAATCCGATATCTGGGGATTTTTTTCAAAGGCACATAACTTTATTAAAAAATAATGGATCTCAGCCATTTCGCACCCAAGTGCTAGTAATTGTTGCCACTTCAAGATAATAATAACAATAGATTGGCGCTTTCACATATGTTAGTGTTTGGCCGAGCTTCTCCTCCGATTTGTGGCGTGCGCCTTGATGTTGTCACACAAAGCGGAGGGACCTACAGTTTTACGCCGACTCCGAACGGCGATTGTATTTTTATGAGAAGCTGTTTTTCATGGCAGAAATACACTCGGAGGTTTGCCATTGCCTGCCGAGGGACGACCGCTGTTAAGAAAAAAACCTTTTTTCTATATTTTTTTTTTGCGATGTTGCTTTGACCAGGGATGGAACCCAAGCGTTGCGGACTGGAAGCGTGCACTGCTTACTACTACCACAGCGGCCGACAAGGTAAAGTGGTAAAATTATCGATTTTAATTTTTTATAAATTGTTAATTTATATTTATAAAAACGTCTTTCGAAATTAAAGTTTGCAAAAAACTGTTTTTTCTTTCATATTTTTTTACAAGAGAATAGGCACTTTGAACTACAATCGAGCTGAATCCCTAGTACCTAACTAAAATTTTTTTTCGGAGATATGATTTTTTTTAATAAAAAAGAAAAATTTGAGATACATACATATGTTGGTACTATATGTAGTCAATAATTTTCACACGAAAGATTATTATTTATTATTATTAATTTTAGAAAGGGTACTACATTAATTTTGGAGATAGATAGATAGATTTGATGCACACACACCTCGCACACCTATAAATATTGTAGTATGTACCTCAAAAATTTATTTTTTTTTTAAAAAATCATATATCCAAAAAAAAATTTGCTACGCAACACAACAAAACACAACATAAAATAACACAGCATGACACAACATAACATAACAGAACATGACGTAACGTGATATTACATCATATAACATGACATAACATAACATAACATAACATAACATAACATAATATGACTTAACTTAACATAACATAACTTCAGATAACATAACATAACAGGACATAATATAACATGGCATAACATGACATACCATAGCATAACCTAATATAACATAACATAATATAACATAACATAATAAAACACAACATAACATAGCATGTCAATCTTCCATTTCATCTCTTTGTTTTCCCCTGTATTTGTCTCTACCTTTATAAACCCAACGAAATCGAATCATTTCCTTATAGGCGATGAAAAATTGATGGAATACGAGAATAAGCCAGGCAAGCGATCTTGATCGAAGAACGATGGCCCGCCACAAACGACTTCGAAGCCCGGTTTGACGGCAAACAACGTTATGTTGAGTGTTTGTTAAGATTGGAAGGAAAATAAATTTCCATAATGAACTGCTACAAAGTGAAGAAACGATCGATTCGGTCCTATGCCCAGAGTTGGCCAACAGAAAAGAGTTGTGAAGGCCATGCACATCTTTTATAACTCTAAACAAATTGACGGAACTTGGTTGCGAATATTTAATGCATCTACTGCATAGCCCAACCTGACAACGTCTGACTTCCATATGTTCTGGGTATCTGCAAAACCCTTTTGCTGGTAGAAATTTGGCAAGCCAAAGAGCCGCTGAAAATCACTTGGCCAAATTTTTCGCCAACAAACTACAAAAGTTCTGCACCGATGGAATTATGAAGCTACACTCAGAAAAAAAGCGGCTAAATATATTTCTCTCATGATTTGGTTAAAGTTACGTTATTTTGGTTAAAGTTAACAAATCATGCGTTGAGAGAAATATTTTTAGCAGACTTTTTTCTCGGTGTACCCAAAAAATGGCAAAAGGTCTTAGATAATGGCCACTATATACTTGGTTGAAATTGATTTTCAATACGTAAAATTAATTTTCAAATATTTACCCAAAAATACGAGGAGACTTTTCATATGACCCAACATGTATGTATATATTTTATCACTACAGCTACATGTCTATTACGAGTGCTGCATCGAACCGCGTTTACAACTCAAGTACCTATTTCTCTGAATTATGCGTTCGCTGCAAGTGAAGTTCAAGTTGCTGCTACGTAGTTTTTGAATTGAAATTTATGAGCAAACTATGAGTTGTACTCTTAGCAAGGAAGCAAGCAAGCAATTGTTGTGGGTTAAACAGCGTCGATGCGCACACTAGCAACAACAACAAACTAATGTCCTTGCAAGCCACACCACCACCAAATCGATTTAGCGTGCGAGAGCAATTCTTTTTTTCTTTTCTTCGGTCTATAACGCAAGTTTTGCTATACGTAGTTGTTGTAGGTTTTGCTTACTCGTTTATAAATTTACTTCTTTTTTGCGTATTTGCTTTAACATTTTTTATTGTTACTGAAGCTGAAGTGAAGTCATAACAGATCCTTAGCATTATTATAACTAATTTGTTGTGGTAATTTAGTGAGCTTGATATTTTTTATTCCTTTTATTGTTGAAAGCAGTAAACCATCAGTACTTTAATTACTCTGTAATAATTTTTTATTTTTAAATCCA
>NW_016160541.1:40392-49302 GCF_001687245.7 Rhagoletis zephyria | reverse complement strand
GGTTGAAAATTTTCATTCACCTCATAGTTAACAAAAATTTACAATCCGTAGTACTTTTCTATCAATTCTCAAATGCGTTTAATTTAAATCGTTTAGAAAATGCGTCATTTATGTATAACATTTTATGTGGAATTATTCAATAAATTTCGTTTTACACTATACTTTTTGAAACTATTTGGAGTTAATTATTTTTTGTTTCTAAAAAGCAACCCTGCGTGCTTGGAAGGCGTGTGTACCAATAATTTCATCCCTAGCATATTCATCCCCGAGGAAGGCAGTCGCCAAATTCACCGAAGGTTGTTTACTGGTTATATTGTGGCCCTTGGCAAGCAAACAAAAATTGCCGATGACGCATTTTGAAACACAGAAGGCTGCAGGCTAGAAATTCACGAGTACAAACTGGGAGTATGCGGATTATTGAATTGCGCATTATTGTGCAAGATAAACTGCGCACATACATGCCTGCATTCTAAACGAGAGCAGGTACAAGTATCCTTATTGAAAAAAAATAAAATAAAAACAATTTTTTAGCAGCGAGTGCTTTATCAACATCAGAAAAAAATGTCATCACAGATAATAACCCGCATCGCTGAAGAATTTAGAAAACAAAAATGGAAGGGCAAAATTAAGGTTTGTAAAATTACTAACACAATATAACCACAGTTAGCGACTACATCACACAATCCGATAAAATGCATGCACTTAAACTGCGCATTTGGCGCAACTGCAATATATGTACAGGAACTAAAACAAATGATCAAGTGTTGATTTTTTTTTTAATGTTCGTAATGGTTTTCGAGCTAAATTTTATTTGTTATTTTTTTATAAAAACGCCGTCCAAGCTTTAAACAAACCCATATAAATCACAGTTTCAAACTTTATACAAAATTGAGGAAAATTCAAAAAATTTTATTCAAAATTTCAATTTTTTAATCTGAGTCTTTAGAACATTTTTGGGTATGCAGTTTTATAATCCATACAAATTTAGTCTAATATTTTTTCTATATAAGCACGAATTTCTTATGAAATAAAATATGGAGGACCGTTAGCAACAAAATTAAAAAAAAATCATCGCAAAAAAGACCGTAAAAGCCGTCTCCGAAAAAAAATGTAAAAAATCAACGAGATTTTTTGGCCTGATGGCACTTATGTGAGCTATAAAACTGCATACCCAAACAAGTTGAAATTTTGATGAACCTTTTTTGAGTTTTCCTCAATATTGCATTAACTTTGAAATTGTTATTTATATGTTTTTAGTTAAAGCTTTGTACTTCTATAGAAAAAAAAAATTTTGCTCCAAAAACATTGCGAATATTTAAAAAAAACCAACACTTGGTCATTTGTTTGAGTCACTGTATATACATATACATTCATGTACATACGCATAGTGTGCATGTACGTTTTTATCCATGTAGGCATTGACAATTTTGTGAAATTTGAATTTCCACTTCGGCGTATTCAGAGCCTTGGCTTAGTTGCCCCTTGACTTGTTTACTTGTACTGTATGCCTAATTCAGCCTCTACCATAAGCAGCTCCTTCTTCTTCCGCCTTCCTCCTTTCTTAAATTCTTACATGCGCCTAACCTCCCTATAATTGTCAGCCTGTCATTGTGTTGTGTTGCCTGCTCAGTACCTCCGTTTTTGCGTATCTAAATATGTATGGCTTCTGTTTGCATTTCCTGTTTGCTTGTAACCAGCTTTTTTGTAGCTGTCAGCAGGTTCATCGCTTTGCAATCTATACTCATTGCGATAGCAAGCAAAATCCATAAAAGACTTGTGTCACACTCAATTCCACTCGAATCGATGTGAAGCGTGCAAGTTGAGGAGAACGACGCAGTACTTAATGTAGCACACAACTCAATACAATGTTCGATTGGAGTGCCTGTTAAACACAAAATAAAAAAATAGGTGGGTGTGTGGGCGTAACTACAGTGGTGTAAGTTCATTTGGGGTAAGCATTTAAAAATTAAACGTACTTACATATGTATGTAGATGTGTACGTATATGCAGTTGTCTTTACAGACAGCTTGTGGTAGAAAATCGTATACCCATAAAGCAATTAAGTAAAGCAAATATCTATGTATGTATACATTACTATTCAATTTTTCTATTCTGTTACAGGTATGATGATGTATAAATCACTATATAATCGTTTCAAATAATGTCTGTCATCCATTGCATTCTATATATAATTTATCGAACAGTTTGAAGCTATCTTTCAAACAAAATTATATTAATTTTCAGTTACCGAAGATTCTAAGTGGANCACAACTCAATACAATGTTCGATTGGAGTGCCTGTTAAACACAAAATAAAAAAATAGGTGGGTGTGTGGGCGTAACTACAGTGGTGTAAGTGCATTTAGGGTAAGCATTTAAAAATTAAACGTACTTACATATGTATGTAGATGTGTACGTATATGCAGTTGTCTTCACAGACAGCTTATGGTAGAAAATCGTATTCCCATAAAGCAAGTAAGTAAAGCAAATATCTATATATGACTATTAAATTTTTCTATTATAAATATTACAGGTATGATTATCTATAAGTCACTATACAATCGTTTCAAATAATGTATATAACCCCATTGCATTCTATATATAATTTATCGAACAGTTTGAAGCTATCTTTTAAACAAAATTATATTAATTTTCAGTTACCGAAGATTCTAAGTGGGCATGGAGAATGCAGCGGTTTTCAAGTCCTGGTTTTACTGGGTCACTTTGCGGGAAGGAACGTACCGACCTGTGTCCGAGTCTATAGTTAAAAATCGTTAGGTTTGAGGGTTTTAGTCTCTTAAAAGTAAATTAATTTTTCTTAAAAGGAGAGCACGGCCGCTGTGGCTGAGTGGTTAGAGGTGCGTAAAACCACTCCATAGGACCTGGGTTCCTTGAGAGGGCCTACATCACTTATTATACTTGTAAACAGAGTTCCAATGGAAGCTGGCGCTTAAAACTGAATCTTATGGTTTGGATGTACACCGCTATCATAAGGCCAATCCTTACCAATGTACGTCGCACAGTGGTACATCCCCATACATTTTCTGGAACAAATTAGAAGGAGTCAGCGTAAGACCTTAATTTTCCGTATGCACCAGTTATGAACCCAAATTAAGAAAACACGAAAATTTAGCGCGATCGATTTATTTTAAAGCATATCTCTCACACAAAACTAACCGCAAAAACGCTTTGAAATGGACATAAAAACCGAACCAATGAATATGTTTATTACTCCCTATCGGATGTCCATACATTTTTAATAAGGTTATGTGTGAACTTTCAAAAATTGGGCCGAATCGGTTTTTTTTTTTTCAAAGCATAAAATAAAACACGGACTGATGAACATATCATTCCGAAATTTTTCCCATATGTTAGCAATNGCCAATCCTTACCAATGTACGTTGCACAGTGGTACATCCCCATACATTTTTTGGAACAAATTAGAAGGAGTCAGCGTAAGACCTTAATTTTCCGTATGCACCAGTTATGAACCCAAATTAAGAAAGAACGAAAAATTGACGCGATCGATTTATTTTAAAGTGTATCTCTCACACAAACCTAACCTCAAATACACTTTGAAATGGACATAAAAACCGAACCAATGAATATGTTTATTACTCCGATAGTTTGTCTATACATTTTTAATAAGGTTATGTGTGAACTTTCAAAAATTGGGCCGAATCGGTTTTTTTTTTCAAAGCATAAAATAAAAAACGGACTGATGAACATATCATTCCGAAATTTTTCCCATATGTTAGCAATAATAAATAACACCGGCACACAAAAAAAAAGTTGTTTGTACATCCGACACCACCTGCCTACCCGCTAAATCCGAATTTTAAGTCAGTTCGGGCCATAAACCCTTCAGTATCGATTAAATAGCAAAAATAGCTAAAATGGGATAAATGGTAATAAAAAAATTATGAATCTAAACCAAGCATAATTCTTATTTATTTTGATCCCTTAAATACAAATCTGTGGGGCTATTCGCTAATTCGTTTGAGAATAGCCACTCTGAAGTATATATTTACACCATATATTTACACCATAAACCGTTCTAAATCTTAAAAAATTAAAAAAACACCTTGAAAAATGTTAAAAATAAATAAATAAAATTTCGTAGTATTACTTTTTTTAAAACCTGNCGACACCACCTGCCTACCCGCTAAATCCGAATTTTAAGTCAGTTCGGGCCATAAACCCTTCAGTATCGATTAAATAGCAAAAATAGCTAAAATGGGATAAATGGTAATAAAAAAATTATGAATCTAAACCAAGCATAATTCTTATTTATTTTGATCCCTTAAATACAAATCTGTGGGGCTATTCGCTAATTCGTTTGAGAATAGCCACTCTGAAGTATATATTTACACCATAAACCGTTCTAAATCTTAAAAAATTAAAAAAACACTGAAAAATGTTAAACATAAATAAGGCAAATTTCGTAGTATTACTTTTTTTAAAACCTGAGAAAGTATGTTGTCAAGGAAATAATACTTCGCTCTGTTCATGTAATATCTGAGCGGTAAACACTAGTTTTTGAAATATAACTATTTTTAATATGGTAATTATTTTTATAAGTTTCGGTCAGAATTTTCCTATGAATATTTTAAGTAAAAAAGGCTAGAAAAAGTCACGGATTCAGACCGAAAATTCTGAGGCTATGGCTTAAAATCAAATGCTAAATCTAGCCTCACATCAACTCAATTCAAGAGCAATAAGTTTTGATTCCCTCTTTTGTGGGTTAAAAAAAGAAGTAGCGATCTTCAACTTTTTATTTATCGTTACTATAACAAAGTTTTTCACCTCAATATTTGCCTCACGCTTCCATGCAATTCAAAATATTACTCCTCACAAAAGAAGGTTTTGTCTCTAGTTTTCGTCACTCAGCAGCTTTAATCGTTGAGAAACTCATTAAAGCAGCAGAGAGCGCTCATTGACCACTCAATTTTATTTATGTTCTAAATTTGGCGTCTCGCTAGCTTGGTTGTTTCTCATAGATTTTTCTGAATTAAAAGTTTGTCGTTAAAGGTTTTGCAGTTTTGTTGGTTCAAATTTTGTGTTTTAAAAATGTTAGCGATTCATATTTTTCGCATCACTTTGAAACTTGGAGCGATAAAAATAAAAGTGGTGCCAGAAACACGAATAAACCCGCTTGCGCTCTGAATTTTTGTAGTGCTCTTAAAAAGTATAAATATATAGGGTTGGAATCCAGCCGCGGCACAAATTTCCATCGTTAGATTCAATCTTCAGATTTTTTTTGGCGAGTTTTGGGAATATGTGGCAGCAGGGGGTCCAACAAAATCGGTAAAATTTTGAATGTGGTTTACGGGGAAAAAAGTTTGGGAACTTCTGATCTAAAACAGAGTCGGTCAAACTACAAACGACCACTGTCATACCTGCCGCGATGAGGAGGAAATCGAAGGCGTAGAGCACTACTTATGGCACTGTCCTGCTCTGGTTAGAGCTCGTCGATGCTCGTTTCTCCATTATTCTTTTGAATGTCTGGCCGAACTGGACTCAGCCAGTGTTTATGACTTTGTGCGCTTCATCAGAGCTAAGAAGTGATTCCATTTCTAGGGTAAGAGGAGGGGCATATGGAGTCTCTAATACGGCATCACAACGGGCCTATNTTCGGTCCGAATTTTCCTATGAATATTTTAAGTAAAAAAGGCTAGAAAAAAGTCACGAAGTCAGACCGAAAATTCTGGGGCTATGGCTTAAAATCAAATGCTATATCTAGCCCCCACATCAACTCAATTCAAGAGCAATAAATTTTGATTCTCTCTTTTGTGGGTAAAAAAAAGAGCGATCTTCAACTAAATTTATCGTTACTATAACAAAGTTTTTTCACCTCAATATTTGCCTCACGCTTCCATGCAACTCAAAATATTACTCCTCCCAAAAGAAGGTCTTGTCTCTACTTTTCGTCACTCAGCAGCTTTAGTCGTTGATAAACTCATTAAAGCAGCAGGGAGCGCTCATTGAGCACTCAATTTTATTTATGTTCTAAATTTGGCGTCTCGCTTGCTTGGTTGTTTCTCATCGATTTATCTGAATTAAAAGTTTGTCGTTAAAGGTTTTGCAGTTTTGTTGGTTCAAATTTTGTGTTTTAAAAATGTTAGCGATTCATATTTTTCGCATCCCTTTAAAACTCGGAGCGATGAAAATAAAAGTGGTGCCAGAAACACGAATAAACCCGCTTGCGCTCTGAATATTTGTAGTGCTCTTAAAATGATAAATATATATGGTTGGAATCCAGCCGCGGCACAAATTTCCATCGTTAGATTCAATCTTCCGATTTTTTTTGGCGAGTTTTGGGAATATGTGGCAGCAGGGGGTCCAACGAAATCAGTAAAATTTTGAATGTGGTTTACGGGGAAAAAAGTTTGGGAACTTCTAATCTAAAACAGAGTCGGTCAAACTACAAACGACCACTGTCGTACCTGCCGCTATGAGGAGGAAATCGAAGGCGTAGAGCACTACTTATGGCACTGTCCTGATCTGGTTAGAGCTCGTCGATGCTCGTTTCTCCATTATTCTTTTGAATGTCTGGCGGAACTGGACTCAGCCAGTGTTTATGACTTTGTGCGCTTCATCAGAGCAAAGAAGTGGTTCCATTTCTAGGGTAAGAGGAGGGGCATATGGAGTCTCTAATACGGCATCACAACGGGCCTAAACGGGTGGCCTAAGTGTGCCCTTTTTCTGAGGGATAAAAGGGCAGCCGAGATAACATAACCTAACCTACATATGTGTTGCAGCACATTTTTGCAACACGAAGTAGCTTAGAGCATACGTGTGGCAGCAACGTTGGCAGTGAGAGGTAACCTATGTATTTACGCGTGGGTAAAAAAGCCAAAATTTGCCAACACTGGTCTATAAACAAAAAAAATGTTTTTTTTTATCCCACAGTGCGAGCACATTTGATTGATTGGAATTTATGCTGACAAGGTCCGACAAGGCTTCGAGACTTTACCTATACCACTAACATAAATATGCAAGCAGTATACAAACAACAAAGTACGAAACAAAACATAATTCATATTACAGACATGGCAAGACAGCAAAAAAAATAAATAAATCAACTACAAAACAGTAAGAACTACCGTATATATGTACTTAGCTGAAACAATTACAAATACAATGCCAAAAACCCGACTAGGATGTCAACAAAAGGCTATCTAAGCAAGAAGCAGAGTTGGAGNGATCATTTATGTATACATTTGTCTATATCTATCTCGATTCGTTTTGGCTGTTACAAACAACCGTTATGTGAACAAAATTAATATACCCTTGTGCACAAGTGCGCTCGGGTATAAAAAAAATGTTTTTTTTTTTATCCCACAGAGCGACCACATTTGATTGATTGGAATTTATGCTGACAAGGCACGACAAGGCTTCGAGACTTTACCTATACCACTTACATACATATGCAAAGAGTATACAAACAACAAAGTACGAAACAAAACATAATTCATATTATAGACATGGCAAGACAGCAAAAAAAATAAAATAAATCAAATAAACAACAGTAAGAACTACCGTATATGTGTACTTAGCTGAAACAATTACAAATACAATGCCAAAAACCCGACTAGGATGTCAACAAAAGGCTATCTAAGCAAGAAGCAGAGTTGGAGTTGACGCAAAAGCTGAAGTTGAAAGCTCTGTGGCACTGCCAGGATGACTGCAGGATATCTGTATATGTGTGTGAGGGTGTGTGAGTCTGTGGAGGTGCGTTCGCGCTGTTTCAGCTGTCTGAGTCTGAGTGTATTTGCGCTAAAGCTTAAGTAAACTGCAAACTGCGTAAAAATATATGAAACGAGGTATGGCGATACGTGGGCATGAATGTTGCCAAGGTACATACATATATGGACATACATAAGTGTGTCACAGGCGGTGAAGCAAGGATGACGCATAGTCCTACGAGTAGATACTACCAGCAAACACTAGTCTACTTGCTGGCTGAAGTTTTGCGCGCTGCCGTTATTTATTTATGTACAACAATCACAGNGCTATCTAAGCAAGAAGCAGAGTTGGAGTTGACGCAAAAGCTGAAGTTGAGAGCTCTGTGGCACTGCCAGGATGACTGCAGGATATCTGTATCTGTATGAGGGTATGCGAGTCTGTGTGACTCTGTGGAGGTGCGTTCGCGCTGTTTCAGCTGTCTGAGTCTGAGTGTATTTGCGCTAAAGCTTAAGTAAACTGCAAACTGCGTAAAAATATATTAAAGGAGGTATGGCGATACGTGGGCATGAATGTTGCCAAGGTACATATATGGACACACATAAGTGTGTCACAGGCGGTGAAGCAAGGATGACGCATAGTCCTACGAGTAGATACTACCAGCAAACACTATTCTACTTGCTGGCTGAAGTTTTGCGCGCTGCTGTTATTTATTTATGTACAACAATCACAGATAGAGAGAGAGAGAGTTGTTGTTGTAGTTAGTAGGGCTGTTGAATATTTGAAAGAACTGAGTACTCGTTGAGTTGTTATTATATTTTCATGAGGCTTTGTTTTGCGCGCACTGTGTGTGATACGTTTGATGAAAAGCAAAAAAAACTATATATTTTTTTTTGTTTGTTTTGCACACTTTTGACTTTAGAATTTTTCAACGCATTTTTTGTGTGTGTGTGTTTCTGGTGGTTATTCGTTTGTTCATTCGCATGGTGGCATGAACTCTGCGCTAACATGTTGTTGCATACATTAATCGCAAACACAAAGATGATATTTGTTTTCAAGATAAAGCCCGTGTAAGCTTAAGGAATTTGTAATTTTTGTGATATTATGCAAAGTAAGCGAAAATGAAAATAACAATAAGCACTCAGGGCGAAGATATTCAAATGTCGATAATGCGAAGTCGCATGCAACTAAGTACAAAGCAAGTGAAATTCTTTTCTTTTTTTTT
>NW_016160541.1:20598-32795 GCF_001687245.7 Rhagoletis zephyria | reverse complement strand
CATAAAAATAGTCAAAAATTAAATGAAATTAAAAAATATATATGTAGTACATACATACATACAATCTAAAAATTAAAAGAATTTTTGTTCAATTAAGTATATTGGATTTTTAATTTTAGATTCCAAACAACTATTTTTCGATGCAAATATGATTCCCGTTTTCTATCTAAAATAAAACCCCTTTTTCAATTTCAGTGCTACAAAATGTGGTCTACGCTTATGTTCAACTATCACCTGACCACTCACCCAAAACATTTGAGATGTTAAGCAATAATTTATCGCCCTACAGCCAGACATTTCTTTACAGTGGTCATCTGCATAACGACAATGACCTCAACGGCATAGACTTCCAATTGATGAGTGACGACAGCCGAGATAGCTGAAGCGGTTGACAACAGAGGCAACCAAAACAATGACTACGAATGGCAAATAGGAAGTGAAAGAGAAGAAACGGAGAGGCACAAGAATACACAAAAATTTACGAAAAAGATGTAGAAACGACAACGGAAAAGGAATATCTATCAAACCAAATAGTGCAAAAGGATGAAGAACGCTTTGTACAGCATAACCATAAGAGCAAAACAAGCAACAACAATAATAACAATAGCAACAGCAGCAGCAGTAACAATAACAGCAACAACAACAACAATAACAGCAGCAATAAAACCGCAACAAAAAGTAGTCCCGAAAAACAAATAAACCTAGTGAATGACAAAGAAACGATGACAACAAAGTCGAATGCGGGCGTGACGGACAACAACCGCAGATGCGGGTCAAAAATGATTTGGCCAATGTTGGCGGCGGCACAAATGAAACGAACACAATTCGCCGAAGGCAATATCAAAAACTACATCGACAACTGCAACACAAAATACACAACAAGCAAGCTCTATCGCTTGCCGGACGCAACACAATTGCCAGCAGCAGCAATAGCGCCACAACAGTAACAAGCTCGAGGACGAGTGCCGCACAACCATCAGCAAACACAAAACTGTTTCAGCAGCCGATGGCTTTCTCAATCCATTCGGACAATTAGTCGCCTTCTTTGGCAGCGATCAATTGCATCTGCAGGATTATACTTTCTTTTTCAATGCCGAGCGCCATACAGTATTCCAATTGCACACAATACGACACAACAACAACACTAATCAGATTGCTAACAACAATGCTATGCCAACGTCCTTAGTTTCAACAGTGACGGCCAATGGTGGGCGTGTATTGAACGTAGTTGCAGACTCTATCGGTGCAGTGTTTGGTGTAAATACGCCAACGTCAGGCACAACAGCTGCTACGACCGACACAGTTGCTGCAGCTTCTACAGCAGCAGCACGCCAAACCGCCACTCCCTTGCCGACCCCGATCAAAGTCGAAGAGGTGCAGCTATACAATGGGAAATCTTTGCGGCAGTCACGTTTCAATCCTTTCAATCCAACGCGGTAAGTGATGGTCGACAAAAGGGCTTTAAGCAGAAATGAATTATGTGTGTCAGGCGGGCAGTGTCTCGAATTGTTGCAAATGCAGTAGCAATGTTGAAATGTTGAATTGTATAGATGAAATGTGAAATTGAGTTTGAATGTGAGTGGGTATGTGTGGGTGTGGGTGTGTGTGTGTGTGTAATGTATGCAGCAGATTTGCCACATTTTCGAAATTCGATTTGTGCCAATCGTGCTTAGAATGCTGATGGTTTATCGATGTATGTAGTAGTATTTGTGTCATAGGGGCACGAGTTGCTTAGTTAGATTATCTTTAGTCTCTTGACCTGCTCTACGCTTTGGCGCACTATACAGCAGCAGTGTTTGTTGTTATGAATTGCCACGTCATTGCATTTCAAAGGCTTGCCGATTAACAAGCAATGGCGCAGCGAGTCATTTTAGTTGATTTTTTATATACATACATACATTTTTTTGTTTGCTGGATAAGTAATTTGGCAAAGTATAACGTTCTTGGGAATATAGTTGGTCTAATAGAACTTTAAAAATTTGATTTTCAAAGCTAATATCTTGGATATGGAAAACTGATTACCCTGGCAGCAGGACTAAATGGAAGCCTGTGATGGGTAAACTTAAAGGATTTAGTTTCACACATTCTGCACGTCATGCATTCTGTAGTGTCCGACCATCACATGAGTCTCCCATTCTATGCGGTAGCGCATGATAAGGGTAGAGGGAGTGGTTGTTCCTCTTCACTTCTGAAAGACATTTGTGTTCCGGCGCAATGGTGCTGATGCCAACCACATGCAACATAATTTAGAACTATTACATCCGATTTCGGACAGAGAGAGTCGCACTCTTAGCTATGGAAAGGTTGCTCCGAAGGGTGGTGGTGATCTCCCTTTGCTTGGTCCATCGTGGTAGACGAACTACTCTGCCTTCTTAGCGAAAAAGGCTGCAATGTTCAGCTACCGAGACGTCATCCTTATCAGAGATAGGTTTGAAGACACTATCTCCAACCTTTACAGTATGCACTGAACAGAGTCATGAAATGTCAGCAGTGGTAATGGATTAAACTTAAATCTCCTCTAAAGAAAAAAAAAACGACCAACTACCAAAACCAGTAATTCAACTGAGAAAAGATACACTCCTCCAAAGAAGTAAATAGCTAGGAGTGTATCCTTGATGACAAGCTGTCATGGAGTCCGCACCTATCTATGTAGGAAGCTCGATTCAAAGGCAGGGTTCTCTGAACTAAATCAAGGCAAGGTGGATAGTATGATGCCATCTTCAAACCCATTCCGACTTAAGCTACGTCAGCCTGGGATGCAGGTGAAGTACCAGCCACTCAGTAAATGATGCAGAGCAACATGGCGCGATGAGACGAACGCATCCCCTACACATTGCATCCAAGAAAGATGCTCCACTGTTTACTGCACGGCTCCATCTCAGCAAGGGGGAGATCAAGAAGCGCATACACCCTCAGAATCATAGAACAATAGGACGGGCTGCGCATTAGCATTGTGGACATGTACCTTCCTAAATTGAACTTCAAGGTGTTTTCCTCTAACAGAACCAGATGGGGCAACGCACGCCCTAAACCACGCAAGGTCAGCCACATTTGGTATACTGACGGTTCCAATACTGACCACGGCATCGGAGCAGGAATCTACGGCATATGCCCCAGTATGCTTCTCTTCACCAACATGACGCAGGGTAACTCTGTTTTTAAGGCCTAGGAGCATGCCATTGAACTATGCCTCAGGCAGAATATAGAAAATTAACACATCTACAAATACGCGGACAGCAGAGTGGCGCTTCTGGCTCTTAAAGTGCACGAGGTTACCTCAAAGCTAGCATTAAGCTCAATACATATTACTAGGCAAATACTGTCTATTAGACAGTCTAAAGTTTTTCACTCCAGCCAGAAGCACATAACCTAAATGGCCTTCGGTTAAAGGCCCTTGCGAAGTTTCTTAGTAATACGTGGATCAAAGAAGGTCTGTAGTCAAACATAGGTTTGTTAACATAAAACCATTCACGGACGGGGTAACTAGGTGACCTGCTCCCTCCTCTAAATCTAATCGAATCGAATTCAATCCTCAAGACAATGGACTATGTTGTTGTAAGTAGGTGAAGAGGTAAGAGCTTGCATACCTAGCACTTAAGGCCAGGCTTCTAACGAGTTCGAGACTAGATCAGCAATGCAAATTTCACCTGAATTATGTTGGACAGGTAACACCAGAATCCCTGGTAACGAGGCATCTGACTATTTGTCTAGTTAGAGCTCAGGCCAGGTATTCTTTAGTCTGCAACTAGTTATAGCACCCCAACCAATGGTCATCGAAGTTCCCGTCAGAACATAGGGAAATATTTTGCTCAGCAATGACTAGCGTCGCAGATGTTGGACAAAATCATATGTTTCCCTCAATATCCGACAGTCTAGATTTAGACCGTATTCGCTTGTAGAGGCCTTTGCCCGAATTAGGTATGAGACTGTTGGCCGCTATGCATGGATAGTCAAATACCCGAGTCCTGTGACATATAACAATCTGCATCGTCATAGTCAGGGATCCAAAATAACAGTTATTTCATAGATACTAATCTTAAATGATTTAAATATACTTTTCGAAAAAAGTCAAAAATTTATCGTAATTTTTTTACCGGTATTTTATCACTCAAAACTAAAAATTAAATAAAAGTTAAATTTTTTTTTTACTTTTCCCATCAAAACTAAAAGTTATTACTTGATTATTTTCGATAAAAATAAGAGTTAAAATTTAATCGCTATTGTAGTGTAAGTTAGAAAACTTCTGTTGATTTATAAGCCAGATATTAGTCGATTGAGCAATGATACGCAAATAAGCGGTGCAATTAAACAATCGATAGTAAACTGTTACATCTAAACGAAAAATAAAAGTAAAATTTCAACTGTTATTTTTGATTGAAAAAAAAACAGCTAATATTATTTTTGATCGAAAAATTACAAGTTCAATGCTAAACGTTATTTTTGATCGGAAAACAAATGTAAAATATTTACAATTATTTTTGTTCGAAAAATAATAGAGTTTAACGGTTATTTTTGATAGAAAAAATCAAGGCGCAGTGCCACATGTTGNATATTAGTCGATTGAGCAATGATACGCAAATAAGCGGTGCAATTAAACAACCGATAGTAAACTGTTACATCTAAACGAAAAATAAAAGTAAAATTTCAACTGTTATTTTTGATTGACAAAAACAGCTAATATTATTTTTGATCGAAAAATTACAAGTTCAATTCTAAACATTATTTTTGATCGGAAAACAAAAGTCAAATATTGCCAACTATTTTTGTTCGAAAAATAATAGACTTTAACGGTTATTTATGACCGAAAAAATAAAAGTGCAGTACCAACTGTTGTTTTTTTTTTATAGGAAAAATAGCTTTTGACTCTTATTTTTGATTGAAAAAATTTAAGTCATATTTTACCTATTATTTTTGGTCGAAAAATAAAAAAAGGCATTTAACTGCTATTTTTGATTGAAAAAATAAAACTCCAATATTAACTATTATTTTTGATCGAAAAATAAATGTCAAATATTGACTGTTATTTTTGATTGAAAAAATAAAACTCCAATATTAACTATTATTTTTGATCGAAAAATAAATGTCAAATATTGACTGTTATTTTTGATTGAAAAAATAAAACTCCAATATTAACTATTATTTTTGATCGAAAAATAAATGTCAAATATTGACTGTTATTTTTGATTGAAAAAATAAAACTCCAATATTAACTATTATTTTTGATCGAAAAATAAATGTCAAATATTGACTGTTATTTTTGATTGAAAAAATAAAACTCCAATATTAACTATTATTTTTGATCGAAAAATAAATGTCAAATATTGACTGTTATTTTTGATTGAAAAAATTTTAAGTCATATTTTAACAAATATTTTTGATCAGAAAGCNTCAAATATTGACTGTTATTTTTGATTGAAAAAATTTTAAGTCATATTTTATCAAATATTTTTGATCAGAAAGCAAAAAAAAAGACATCAAACTGTTATTATTATTATATTAGGAAAAATAGCTATCAAATATTGACTGTTATTTTTGATTGAAAAAATTTTAAGTCATATTTTATCAAATATTTTTGATCAGAAAGCAAAAAAAAAGACATCAAACTGTTATTATTATTATATTAGGAAAAATAGCTATCAAATATCGACTGTTATTTTTCATCGAAAAATACAAAAAGACATTTAACTGTTATTTTTGATTGAAAAAATAAAATTTAAATGCTGCCCGTTATTTTTATAACGAAATAATAAAATTTAAATATTAGCTGNAAAAAAAGACATCAAACTGTTATTATTATTATATTAGGAAAAATAGCTATGAAATATTGACTGTTATTTTTCATCGAAAAATACAAAAAGACATTTAACTGTTATTTTTGATTGAAAAAATAAAATTCAAATGCTGCCCGTTATTTTTATAACGAGATAATAAAATTTTAATATTAGCTGTTTTTTTAACGAAAAAATAGAGGTCAGTGGTTGACTTTTATTTTTGATAAAAAAAAAAAAAAAATCAATTAATATTTTAGCCGAAAAATTTAAAATTTTTACTCTTAATTTTCGATCGAAAAAATATCGACTTTTTCGAAAAAACCATAAAGGCTCTACTGCTTACTATTAGTTTTTATTAGGGATGTGCGATTGACCGAACAAGCTGACTAATCGAAACCTTATTAATTAATTAATCAAAGATTAATAATTTTTGATTAATCAAAGTGATTAATTTCTCGATTAATTACATTTTGATTAAAAGAAAACTGATTAATCATAACCTGGTTATTCAGAAACCTGAATAATTGCTGCTATGATTTCGGTTTTTTTAATAGAAAAAATTTATAGACATAAAAATGTATGTGTGTGTATGTATATGTACTTTTTTATTTCAAGGAGCAACATAGTAATGTGCTCGCTTGGTATTATATTTTTGTTAATAAGAAAAATATTGTATCTATTACATTATAAACAAATTTCANAATCAAAGATTAATAATTTTTGATTAATCAAAGTGATTAATTTCTCGATTAATTACATTTTGATTAAAAGAAAACTGATTAATCATAACCTGGTTATTCAGAAACCTGAATAATTGCTGCTATGATTTCGGTTTTTTTAATAGAAAAAATTTATAGACATAAAAATGTATGTGTGTGTATGTATATGTACTTTTTTATTTCAAGGAGCAACATAGTAATGTGCTCGCTTGGTATTATATTTTTGTTAATAAGAAAAATATTGTATTACATTATAAACAAATTTCGTTTGCTTTGAAAGCAAACTCGAGAGAAATTAACACATTTACTCAGATTGAAATTCGTTTATGAGTAAACAATAATTACTCAGAGTTTAATTAATCAGGCTTTAGTTCATAAAATTTTTTGATTCATCAAGATTATGACTAATAATTTGATCGATTAATCGCGCATCCCTATTTTTGAATCTAGTTTGCTCATAATTTTCACATTATCTTTAAATTAACCACTACAAGCTTTAATTGTTTTCGCTCTTCCAAACAGAATTCTCATACACGGTTGGCTTGGTGGTGCCAATGCGGGCGTCTATCAAACGCTCGTGCCGGCTTATCTTCGTCAAGGCAGTGGCAATTACAACGTCTTCACCATCGATTGGAGCCGGGGTGCTGTAGCAGACTATCTTACGGCTAGTTATCGCGTCAAACCAGTTGGCAAAGTACTGGCGAAATTCATCGATTTCTTGCAACGTGAAGCGGGCATACGCTATGAGGATTTGTATGTGATCGGCTTCAGTATGGGCGCACACATTGCGGGCATCGCAGGAAAGCACATACAAACCGGCCGTTTGCCGGTAATCTATGCACTCGATCCAGCGCTACCTTTCTTCCGCTACGAGAATTTCGATGAACGCATCGCCATCACCGATGCTGATTATATTGAGGTGGTGCACACGAGTGTCGGCTCGTATGGTTACGATCGGCCGCTGGGTCATGCGGACTACTATGTGAATTACGGCAGCGCGCAACCGGGCTGCTTTCTCAACGAGTGCAGTCACATTCGCGCCTTTCAAATATTCGCCGAGTCATTGCTGACGAAGGAGGCGTTTCGCGCGCAGGGCTGTGATGTGAAGCTATGGCCGGATATGATTAAGCATAGAAGGTGTTTGATGGGTACAGGTAGAGAAATGCTGCTGGGTGGCGATCCAGCGAATGTGACGGCGTTACGCGGACGTGGTGGCGTATTTTACTTGGCGACAAATGCAGGGCCGCCTTATGCGAAGGATGTTACATGAGAGAGAGAGAGCGCAAAAAGGAACGGTGTTTATTTGCTTAATGTACGCTTGATAGAAAATGGCAAGAAAAACAAAAAACAAAAAAAAAAATTTTGAAAAATTAAAAATTGCAATGAGCATAAAAATGCAGTGCGACTATTTTTGTTTTCTTTGTAAATGAATTTTAATTAGTCACTGTGACTTTTCGGCGACTTATGCACACATACACACACACACACACACACACACACAAAAAGCTTTGAAAAGCAGCGCATTTCCATTTTTATAACGAAAAAAAAATCGCATTTGCTTTTACTTTCGCTTATGCGCCTATTTGTATGCAATGAATTCTGTTATGTGTTGCACATTGAAATGGAAATTAAAAAACGCTGCCAAGTGTGAAATTCCTTCACAAAAGCACATTTAACCCCAGTATTCAGCATACGAAGCTGCGCTTTTCATTACGGCTACTATTTTCGCTGTTTTTTTTTTTTTTTTTGTTAACCCATTGCTGTAGATTCTTATGCATTGCAGAAAGTAAAAGCTTGGCGTGATTGTCGAAATGCTTGCATGCCTTGGGAATATGTGGCACGCGTAGTGCATTCACTCTGTGTTACATAGCTGCCAGCCAGCCAGATGTCATGGATGGTGGGAAAAAATTCACTCTGTGAATTTGTTTTTTAAATAGTCAAAAAATATGCGAAATTTATTTAACGAAATTTTTATGTCGACTGTAGAGTTGCCAAGCACTAGAAATCATAAAATATGGTAACAGAGTCTTTAACCATAAGGCGCCTAGTTCCGATTTGCTGTTGCTTAAAGTAAACTCGGATAGTTTCACTTTCGTCATCTCCACCAAAATGATCAAAAAGCGGGATGTCAAGTACTTCAACCGCCTTGCCTGGAGAGTTGGTAATTTACATGGGAAATTAGGGGTAGATTTCTTCTCTTTCTCATCTCAACAATTTATGTAGACGGAATTAGCAACATTGGAGCATTGATGCAATAAAACCTTCTTAACATAATTGTATAGTGTCTCATTTAATTTATTGGCTGAATTAATTTGACTCTTAAGCAGGTGGCAACTATCTTTAAAATGTTTTCAAAACAAAGCTTTCTTATACTTCTTTTGATTAACATTCATATGGTAATACTTTATGTAATTTATGAAAAAAACGTGACTGACTTNTACGCCAAGGTGCCTTTGCCCTATGTCCTTCATCTACATGGCATATCAAACCTCCCAGGTCTATTATACTTAGTCAGACCAAAGATGCCTTGATATTTTGAAAGTCTGAATATCTTACCCCCTCTTTCTTTCTAATATGGAAAAATGAAGATTAATTTATTTTTAAATTATGTATATCAAAAAATAATCTTAATCTTCCGATGATCACGAACCTTGAAAAGGGCGACAATCCTTGAATAAGGTTGCGAGTGTAATTCCACATGTTCGTCAAAATCTATATATTATTGCTTTGTTTTCGTTCGAAACTATATTTCCTAAGGTCTTACAGGCTTCAATTAAACCTATAGTTTCCGCATGGAAGATCTTTACCTGTATTTTTTTCTAAACAAAGAGATTCAGTCACCTCCAGTTTAGCGGAATAGATTTCTGTCCTTGCTGCCCAACCCTCCTCGGATCTACCAGAGGGAGATAGCGTCTGTATAGACCACTTAGTCTTTCCTGCATTCTCTTCTGGCTGGGAATTTTACTTGTATTTTACTGTTGAAGTCAATATTAGCTACTATATAGGCGGTCGTCTTTTCCTATTGCATTTTGCAAAGGCGAAAGGCAATAGGCGAAGCTCGGCAAACGGTTGTAGAGTCAAATAAGAAGAAGAAGTTCACACTACATCCTTCGGCGCACAAAGCCAAACATCGAGTTCCAATACCCAGTGCGCCTCTTGATTTCACCAGCGCCGAGACTCAGGTAGCCATCGGGAAAGCGAAAGCATCGAAAGTCATGACCCGATGAAATATGCCTACTGATGTTGAAAAGGTCCTCAATCTTTCCATGGCCACTCTCAGCATTATGGAGATCTATAAAATAGGGAGAGTGGTCTCACTGCTTAATCCGGGTTGACCGGCCAACATAGTCCTATCGTCCGATAACATTTCTTTCCCCGGTGCGAAGACACTTGATACTTTGCTACTGCCGCACTACACACACCGATTGACCACATCCACATTGAGGCATCCCTTGCACAGCAAGTGCACAGCACAACAATATCACTTAACGTCATAAACCCTCAGATAACTAGTCACCCGAACCGAAACCGCCCCTGTGAGAGAACAGCTCTGGTAGCGTAGGAATTGTCAAAGCCGCTTGACACCGTCAGCTCCTCCACGCTATTAGAAGACATTGAGGCTTCCTCCCTCTCACAGGGACTCAAACGGTGGTCAGCGAGTAACCTGAGTGTTCGAAATTCGTCAGTAATTTTCAGTGACAAAACCAGAAAACCAAGGAAAATTAAACAGTGGGTTCCACAGGGTAATGTACTTTCGCCGCTGCTGTTTACCTTCTATATTTCAAGTCTCCCTCAACCACCAGAGTTAGTCTCTTATGCAAAAACTGCTCGATAATGGCATCTGGGAGTCACCTATCCGAACTTTCTCGCTGTCTTCACTGCAAGGACCCTAACCCTCTCCCCTACAAATTCCTCCCTTTTTACCAGCGGTCAGACTAATTCTCACATATAATTTGGAAAGAAATCATCACTAGTCGGCAACTCTATTCAAATATGGCGATAGCTGTGTCAAACTTTCAGAAATTAGAAATTGCAAGAGGCGGCGAAAAAGGCGAAAGTGTCATACTGACACACTGAAACGGATATGAACACGAAAATGCATATATGCCTGTACATTAGGGTGCCCCACTAAAAAAAAGATGCGGTTTTTTACCATAGTTATAAAATTTATTACATTCGGCTACAGACTGCGATAAAATATTAAAATTTACGTAAGCGGGACCGATTTGAAAATATCTCCAAAAGTCTCGTTATTTTGAATCCGTTGATAAAATTTGTAATTAGTTTTTTGCCGATCTTCTAAGCTTAGGGTCTTTTATCATCTGAAGTGAATTTTTGGAAATTTTTTTTGAAAATTAATTTTACTTAATTTTAAAATTTAATTTAAACTCCATTTTTAGCGATATTTTCAAATCGGTGCAGCTAACGTAAATCCTAATACTTTTCTGAAATACTTGGCGAAAGTCTCAAAATATTATAGATTTTATAATTACGCTGGGAAAAAGTACCAACTTTTTTTTATATGGCGAATGATGCACCCTAATGTATGTACATACATAAATACATATGTACACACATGCATGCATATATAAGTTAGACTATTTGTAGGTAAAAGCGCTGCCATAGATAAGCATTTAGAGCGTCATAACCCGCACATAAACACACGTGCACACTAACATGAGCATTCGCATTCATATGAATTAATAATTCAAAGACTTGCCATTACTGGCATAAATTTGTGTGCAACGCACAGACTGAGGCAGTCATATTAACTCACTCATACGTGCACACAAGCGCAAAAGAGAACAAAACCAACGAGGAGCAAAATTAAAAAAAAAATAGGATTAATTGCAAAAAAATCAGGAAACAAACATTGAATATGAATACGAAAATGAATCCTTTACTACTAACTATTTGTGAGATGCCTGTGGGTTGACTGCATCTCTAAATCAAGTGGGGTTAGCAGGTGGCTTAAAAACTTTGCTTGTCGTTCGGTTCGGTTCAGTTCGGCTAGCTGGTTAGCTAGCAGCTGACTGGATCTATCCACATTGGCTCATATTTGTGACCTATTTTTCGTGTGTACCATTTGCTGGTGCATTGCCTGCTTCTTCGTTTAGCTGAAGTGAGCGAAAGATGTTGCATATTTTCAGGTCACCATATTTAGATATGCATATATATCACATTATACTTGGACATACATACATACATACAATACATTTCCATACAAAATATTTAGTTGTGTCTTAGCATACCCGTACATTTAAACTTATGCAATTAAATCTCAAAAATTCTTGCTGCGCAGTGAACAAATTTTTATTATTTGCTAACAAAATCACATTCACAATCACAGTTAGTAACAAAAACCTCAACATGAGCTGAAGCGCTGTAGGAATAACTACATTCATACATAAACATTAGACAGCATCGCCACATAGAGTAACGGTTTTTAAGGCGGGACGACAAGATTTATTATATTTGAAAATTTCCCCCAAAATATTTCGNGATTTTGTATTTCTCTAAATTACCGTTATATGGGATGTGGGCGTGGTTATTGTCCGATTTTAAAACTTTTCGGCCATTTGGTATGTTGTAGCAGGACCAACAACTGTCCCAAGTTTGGAAGAAATTGGTGGAGACGTTGCCAAGATATACACATGTAACCATAAGTGGGCGTGGCTACGCCCATTTTCCAAAAATTTATAATATT
>NW_016160541.1:0-20337 GCF_001687245.7 Rhagoletis zephyria | reverse complement strand
TACCAGGACCAACAACTGTGCCAAGTCTGGATGAAATCGGTGGAGACGTTGCCAAGATATACACATGTAACCATAAGTGGGCGTGGCTGCGCCCATTTTTCAAAAATTTATAATATTCTTATTTTTCGTCTAAAAATTATTGTAGATATCAATTTTGAGTGAATAATCTTCAGTAGTTACTAAAATATCGAAGTTTTCGTATTTCTGCCCGATTTTGCCCATTTTCTACGCCATCCGTCCTACGCTCGAAAGAAGTGCACGTACAAAGTTTCGTTAAGATATCTCAATTTTTACTCGAGTTATCGTGTGCACTGACGGACGGACGGACAGACAACCACCGCTTAATCGATTTCTTTTCTCATTGGGATCATATATGTATACATTTGTCTATATCTATCTCGATTCGTTTTGCCTGTTAGAAACAACCGTTATTTGAACAAAGTTATAATACCCTTGTGCACAAGTGCGCTCGAGTACAAAAATTGTCCACCACTAAACACTATATGGTAACAAGAATGATATAATACAAGATTCCGCATTCCCAGCGGCGATGAAATTTCTGAATTAATAGTGAACAAAGCCGAATGGAAGTATAAAATAAACTGTAAAATAGTAAATTTTCTCAATAATAAATTTTTCGACAGGAAACGTGGTTTCATTATGTTAAATTTTAAAATATATGATTTAAAAAAGAATTAGTAGCTCAAATTAAAAAAACGGCGATTTTTGTGTAAGTATTAGCAAATTTCAGTGCATCTAAAGTTTCTGAGGCGTTGTTTACATTTACTTGAGAATTTTCAAAATCGGCAAATCCCAAGTAGCGGTTTCTGTAACGTGCCACATTTGTTCGCTACATCGTGATGTAATGTAAAGAACCGCTTTACACTGTCAAGGAAAAAAATTGCCAAACCTCAACGCATTTTTTGGCAACTTCAATTTTGCACAAAAGTTTTTTTAGAGTCTAATTAAATATTTTGCAATTTAGGTGAAACCTTACAGAATTTCTTTAATTTTCGTACAAAGTTTAGTCCAAAACCTGAGATCTACCACATTTTTTTTGAAATCTACCACATTTCCAGATTCTACCACACAGAGTATTTTTTAAGTCCGATCAATGAATATCATGATGCATGTGCAGGCATGGACAGAGAGCGAGGACACAATGGGCTAACTTTTCTAAATATTCATCGCAATCTTGACGATAATGTGAACTCAGTATTAAAAAAGTTTTTATTTATATCTCAGTGAATTGCATGTGATTTTTCTTTGAGTTGTGCTGAATTATATCCACAATTAAATACAATATGCTGAATACTCTAAATAAAATAATGATATGACTTTACATAAACGAAAACTTTACATAAATCGTCTACTGCCTTATTATGCGGCAGGCATACTAAACTGCGTACAAATCCCCAGGAACCAAGGTTATGCCGTGGGCGTATCTGTGGACTTGGAGGGATTTCCTGGGGTAACGTCCTCTAATGTCGAGGACAGAAAGGCCTCGGCTCCCAAGATGTCGTTGCGATAAAAATTGGGTACTGTACAGATGGGCAGCGACGCGCCGAGACCATCGTAGTCTCCGCTTACCTGCCATACGATTCTATAGTTCCCCTCCTTCGAGGGAGATTATGGACATCGTTCAGTAAGCCGAGTCAAATGGTATGGGCCTAATAGTGGGATGTGATGCGAACTCACAAACCACTATATGGGATAGCACGAAGTTCAATGAAGTTATGGCGGATCATTTCAAAGAATGGATGGTAGAAGAGGAATCTCTATCAGATCATCGATTAATCGTGCCAAGAGGTCGGAATCCTCGAAAGGCGAACTGGGGGAAGTTTGGGTTGCTCCTTGAAACGAGAACACCACATCTCCCTAAACTAAAAAAAATTAAATCGATTGAAGAGGCGAACCGCGAGATAACGAGTACTTTGATTGGTGGTTTTGAGGAAGTATGTCCGCTAAGAAGAATTAGGCAGGGAAAATCGGTCCCATGGTGGAACGCTGAACTCATCAAACTTCGAAAATGGTCCAGGAGACTGTCCCAGGCTGTGTAAGGTACTTTAACAGGACCTGACGGTTAGACTTGATTCTCTCAGAAAATCTGATAGAACTTATATCACGTCGCTGCTAGGCACATACAAAACTCCCTTGGAGACTCATTTTCGGGGTAGCAGGATAATTCCTGATGCAGGCAAAGATATGGTGGAGGACAGGGCGAGGGAAGGAGCCACCAGACTTAACTTACGCATAGCATCACGGGTGGTGACTGAGAAGTCCGTGAGGTTTTCTTTAGCCCCTTTTGACGACTTTTAGTCATCGGGCCCAGATGGTGTGTATCTAAAAATGCTAAAATGTGGGGGAGACAGGCTTATAGGGGCTATAAGAGTCTTTAGGGCCTGTCTGGCATCTGAAGGTCTTAACCTTCCAGTGCTTAGAGGCGTAAACCTAAGTCTTTCCGTGGATGTGAAATATCTAGGGGTAACACTAGATACGAAGCTGACATGGAAAACTCACGTCGAGCTGAAGGTAAATCGGCCGCTGAATGTTCTCGGACAATGTCAAAGAACCTTTAGCAAAACCTGCGGTCTGAGACCGGCTATGGTATTTTGGATATACATAGCTCTGGTCAGGCTAATCGTCACGTACTAATGCTTTGTTGAATTTGCCGCCTTTGGATTTAGCGATCTAAGAGGAGGCAATGAAAACAATAGGGGTATTCTCCAGATCTTGCAAAGCCAGTGCACATAGCAAGGATTGCGTGGATTGCATAACTTGCAAACGCACAACAACAAAATACATGGGAAACAACATTTTTTATCGCTGCAAAATATGCATAACAGCATAGCAAGAAAAATGCGACCCTGTGCTAGTTGTGTTGTTGTTGTAATTGCTACACATTTCTCTCATTCCTTTCATCTCACTCACATCATTTTTTTTTGCTGTCTCTTGTTATTGTATTTGATACATAATTTCGCTTCTTGCTACCCATGCATGCTACCACTTTTCAACGGGGTGCTCTCGTACTCTTCGAAATTTGGAATAGTATTTTGGCATTTCGTGCAATCCGTGCATCGTGCAAGACTTCGAGAACACCCCTAATGTGTCAACTGCATGCTCTTGATCTGTGGCACGACGATCGGAGTTCCGGGCACAGAGAGTTGTTCATTAATATCCTTTGGTTTTTGCACCAAATGACAAACTGATACCTGGAGTCTCCTTTGGTAGGAAGTACGTCATTATATTTCCTACAAGGGAATAATGGAGAGATCCAGACACTCTCTTGGGAAGCTTGGTGAAAACCTTCTATACCGATAACTCAAATACTGAAAACGGTACTGGAGCTGGATGGTAAATTCAGGTGCTTTACCGCTTTAGGTGTATTGGCAACGGTTTTTCAATCGGAAGTCTTTGCAATACTGCAAGTGGCAGAAAGGATAATTGGCGAAAGGTCGCGCGGACATAAAATCAGGATCTGCAGTGACAGCCAAGCTGCTCTAAAGGCCTTGGAAACCGCTAGAATCTCTTCAAAGTTAGCCCAGGAATGTAAGTTGAACGAGCTTGAACTTGTGTGGGTGCCAGGATACTACGGTGTTCAAGGTAGCGAACTGGCTGATGAATTGGCGAATTGCGGTGCTCTGGAGCGCCCAATTGGACCGGAGCCACTTTTAGGGCTAAGCATAGCGGGAACGATCGGGTGCATTAAGGATCTCATAAACAAAACTCAGGAGAGCCGTTGGTGTACTATTGACAGCTGCAATATAACCAAGTCTTTCCTGAAAAGACCTGACAGGGTGGTGGAGCCCTTATAGGACGGATTACGGGGTACAATCCGTGGGAACGACATATGGTCACTATGCGAAATTAATTTCAATAAATTTTATTTACCATTAGACAGTGGATTTTCATGCAAAATACGGAGCCTAAAATATATTCCACATAACTATAAACAAAGTGATAAGAACATATGGTTTATAGTTATTGGGTTTAAATTATTATTTTTTTTTTTAATTTTTATAAATTGGTAAAAAATACTGGTTAATAAATTAAAATTTTATCATATCGGTTAGGGGACACCTATTTATTTCAGTAAATTGAGCGCATGTCGTTGCAACAGTGGATTTTCATGCAAAATACGGAGCCTAAAATATATTCCACATAACTATAAACAAAGTGATAAGAACATATGGTTTATAGTTATTGGGTTTAAATTATTATTTTTTTTTTTAATTTTTATAAATTGGTAAAAAATACTGGTTAATAAATTAAAATTTTATCATATCGGTTAGGGGACACCTATTTATTTCAGTAAATTGAGCGCATGTCGTTGCAACAGTGGATTTTCATGCAAAATACGGAGCCTAAAATATATTCCACATAACTATAAACAAAGTGATAAGAACATATGGTTTATAGTTATTGGGTTTAAATTATTATTTTTTTTTTTAATTTTTATAAATTGGTAAAAAATACTGGTTAATAAATTAAAATTTTATCATATCGGTTAGGGGACACCTATTTATTTCAGTAAATTGAGCGCATGTCGTTGCAACAGTGGATTTTCATGCAAAATACGGAGCCTAAAATATATTCCACATAACTATAAACAAAGTGATAAGAACATATGGTTTATAGTTATTGGGTTTAAATTATTATTTTTTTTTTTAATTTTTATAAATTGGTAAAAAATACTGGTTAATAAATTAAAATTTTATCATATCGGTTAGGGGACACCTATTTATTTCAGTAAATTGAGCGCATGTCGTTGCANATTACGGGGTACAATCCGTGGGAACGACATATGGTCACTATGCGAAATTAATTTCAATAAATTTTATTTACCATTAGACAGTGGATTTTCATGCAAAATACGGAGCCTAAAATATATTCCACATAACTATAAACAAAGTGATAAGAACATATGGTTTATAGTTATTGGGTTTAAATTATTATTTTTTTTTTAATTTTTATAAATTGGTAAAAAATACTGGTTAATAAATTAAATTTTATCATATCGGTTAGGGGACACCTATTTATTTCAGTAAATTGAGCGCATGTCGTTGCAACATCTGCCGATAAACAGCACACAACACCAGCGCAATTCAATTATGCTGACAGCGATAGCAAAAAGTGTTTGCGATGACGCCGACCTTTGTACGAAAATGTATCATACTTCCTATCTAGCGGCCGGTAGATGACGCCCTGATTTGGGAACTGAATTTGGTACAACATTTAGTGTAATCTAGTGGCTGTTAGACAGTAAGCTACGGCACATTTACGTACAGAGGCCGCCGTCATCGTTACAATCACCAGATCAGAGAACGTTTACAAACGAGAAGGCGCATTTCCGCATAAACGTTCTCTGACGTAAGACGTATTCTACCAGAACCAATCGTATCATCCTAATAAAGCTGGTTAGCTATTTGCACTAAAATTGTATGAATAAAAAAATTAAGATTTTGGCGAGTGGTTATCGAATTTAGTGTGAACTTTAAACATTTTTGAGATAAGATATTAATTATTTTTAAGAGGGAAACGTTAATACAACTTTTATATTTATAATCCCAAACCTATTATATAAAATCTCCTGCACCAAAAAACTTAAATTGGGTAACGCCACTTCGAATTTTTCACAATTGGGCAATTGTCAAAAATCTACTTTTTAATCAAAAAGTTGTTTATTGAAACTACCTTCTTTTTTGTATCATGATTGTATTGTGTTGTGTTTTCTTCTGTTGTGTTGTGTTTTAATGTTTTGTGTTGTATTGTGTTATGTTGTGTTATGTTACGTTATTTTATATTCTGTTATGTTATTCAACGTATTTCACCTCAATTCACTTCAATTAACTCAACTAAATTCAACTCTGCTCAGCTCAGCCCACCTCCCCTTAATTTAAGAGGTTATTATAATTATTTAAGTTGAAAAATATTTCATTAGTAACAAAACAAAAGATAGTAATTAATTGTATACGCATTTAACAATACTTTAGCGTGTACATATATGATGAAATAACTAAGGCATGTCAAAAAAGTTCGATGCACAAAAAACATTAAGTCTACATATGTATTGTAAACTAATTAAACTATTGTAAAACTGGAGCTGGTATATTTGGGCCGAATTTTAAAAGATCGATACCAATGGGCAGCTACCCCACCATTTTCCAAGCAGAGATTCATGCGATCGATATCTGTGGCAGAGAATGCCTCAGAAGAGGCACATCCTCTAAAAACATCTGCATTATGTCGGACAGTCAGGCTGCCTTGCTAGCACTGAGGTCCCACATAATAACATCCAAACTAGTGTACGACTGCCTCAACACCCTAACCGGTCTTGGAAGCAAGAACACAGTATTACTGGGCTGGGTGCCGGGGCACGAGGGCCATGACGGCAATGAACAGGCGGACCGCCTAGCAAAACACGGAGCTACCACACTATTCCATGGCCCGGAACCCTTCTGCGGGCTCACCAAAGCCCACTTAAGGGAGGTCATAAACAAGTGGGTCGACAAAAAATTCGAAAGGCACTGGAATGAATGTCCGGGGCAAAGACAAGCTAAGCGGTTCATGTGTCCATCGCAAGAAGCTTCAAAAAAGCTCATAAATCTAGGCAGGGAGGACCTTCGAACTCTCACTGGGTACTTCACGGGACATTGTTCCCTGCGTTATCACCTCAGTAAAATGAATCTTTCAGACACGAGCGTCTGTCGCTTCTGTGAGATGGACGAAGAAACGCCAGAACACATCCTTTGTGAATGTGTTGCTCTCGCTAGACGCAGACTCGCTCACCTAGGTGGTACAACACTTAATCCATTCGAAATATGGAACAAAAAGCCCACCGAAGTGCTAGCTTATATTAAANAGGGCCACGCCCAATAGACCACCCTAGAGGTCGCAGTGCTCAAGGCTCATAATAATAATAATAATAATAATAATACTAGTGGCAGAAATAAAAGAAACGCCTTTTTCAACCAGTTTAGTCTATTTTCGTATGTTTATTTAATATTTATTTTTTTTTATAAAAGTCTACATCATTTTATACATAATGAACTGCATTTAAATGTGCATTTCAAAAGTTATAAAAATGCCAAAAAATTTGCCAAAATTTCAAACTTTTTACCCAGAATTTTTAGAAAAATTAGACGTACGTCGTTTTATAGCTCATTAAATTAAAGTAGGATAAAATGCAAGTTCCATGCAGTTGCAAATTACCGTCGATTTAAGGGAATTTTTTAAACGATGCTGTAGCTCGTTTCTGTAACAATTCTCTACCAAGGCGAATTCATATATGAATTCTTATATGAAACGAGCTACTGTTCATGAATAATTTTTCTCCTTAGTTCGCATAGCTGGATACCCGGCTACCACAAGGCAGTTTAGACAGTTAAAACAAGCTTAAATCGGGTTTTAGCACTGTGAATGAAATGGTAAATTGAGGAATTCCATTAGAAACAAGAAAAAAAAGATTCGTAAAACAAGCTAAGTAATGCCTGATATTCGACCCCATTTTGGAAGAAGGGTCCGCTTAGCAGCAGAATCCGCTGTGCAGAATTGTTGAACTACTTCATGTAGTTATCACAAAAATTGTAACAACTCTGAAAATCGTTATTCACAACTTGAAGGTTGCTCGAAATGGAAATTGTTAAGTTTTGCGAAAAGTCAACTCGGTGCCATCAAAAAGTAGCCCGAAAGAGGCCTTGAAGTTGGCGGTTTCAAAACTAGAAAACTTACTTACTTTTAACACATTTTTTTATAGGAAGGTTACATTCATCTAATTTCATGTCATCTCATATGCACTCTGAATTTTCAATGATCTATGTATGTCTGTGTCACTAAAGAGAAGAGAAAGGATTTAGAAATTTTTTGGATCCGGACAGGTAAATTACCCCTCCATTTTTTTCCGCACCTGAACGTATGCAAATTTGATAAAATATGCATACACCATTTTTAGATACGTTAAGAACATAGAAAAGGTAATTTTTGAAAAAGGTATTTTATTGGCAATTGGATCATTTACAATCGTTTTTCGCTTGAGCCGAAATGACAAAACTTCGATAATTGCATCTTCCGTTTTTCTTCCGCCAGGCATTCGAACCAAATGCAGAATCGAACACAATCGTAGCGTTTTTTTTACACCATCCAACATTTCTTCTTCTTCGCCTGCGTGTTCATATCCACAGTTTTCCAAGCATTTTCATCTCTGTTATACATCGTCCGCGTTGCCTCATGCTAAAAATGGCGAAAATTATGAGTAATGATAGAAGTTACGGACGTTCAGTCCGTATAAGTCAAAAAAATTAATTGGACCAGCCGCCCAAAAGGAAACACAGATTGGTTAAGAATTCACTTAAGATTTATTAACACTTAACTTCTTACAACTAAGTCTAACACTAAACGTACTGTATGGTATCCGTCCCGAACTCTGGCCGTTGCTTGCTTCCCACTTTCGCTCTCCGGCAGCGACGCAATGCTTGCGTAACATGTTTACAACCCATTGTCTGAGACTGGATTTGACCTTGACTTCCTACGGGTGCATTATGGAATGCAGGTGGCAATGTCTCCCGTTATACTATATGGTGAAATTAAAATATGCTGACACAAGTAACGGCCAATCGTGGGAGCGTCGCAACAAATGCGACTGGTGCGTGTTAACTTAGATTTTTGTTTCCGTTTTTATTTTTCTTACGAGCTAAAAGCTCCTGTGTCCCAATATGCGTATGCGCCAGACCAATCTCTGTAGTATCCGTCTCCATGCGATCCTGTCTTCTGTGTTGCCGTTGAGAATTTTCAGAAACTCGAAAAAGGGGTCATTGCCGAAAAAAGGGTTACCATATTATTTTAGCCGACTNAGTGTTGCCGTTGAGAATTTTCAGAAAGTTGAAAAAAGGGGTCATTGCCGAAAAAAGGGTTACCATATTATTTTAGCCGACTTCAAAGAAGGAGGAATTTATTAATTCGTCGGAATATATATTTTTTTAATATATGTTATCGCAAAGTATGCCAATTTCTATAGTTTTATAATTTTTTAAATGAAAGGTGATACCTCAGAGGTAGTCACAACTAATTTGGTTTAAATCCGATAATTTGATCATGAAAAAGTTAACGGTACTCTTAAATTTTTATATGAGAATTGAAGTCGGTTTTGTTTTTTGCATATGGGTATTTCCATACGTCACATACGTGACAATCGTACGTTTCAATGTGATACAAACAAGGAATACCATTTGTTTTCTTTAACTTTTTTGGGCCATTGTATAGCATATAATTAGCTCTATATTTAGCCGAAAAACGAAAACAATCGAACTGCTTGGTCCTGAAATATAAGCATTTAAAGAGAGTGTCGTTACGTGACAAAAAATGAAATAGATTTTTTCTTTTCTTACAAAATCGCAAAACTCTGTGAGTCGTGGATGACTATCTTCATGAAGCTTATTTTAATATGACGTAGCGTCACGTGACATAAATTTACATCGTTATTTGTTTGTTAATATTGCTTTTAAATGAATTTTTAACGCAAATAAAACATGTATTTTATGTAGAATATACTTATATTTCGACTTCAGCGCCAATTCAGGGTGAATTTGTTGGAAATCTATGACTTATTATGTTTCAACTACATACGCCAAATTCGAACCAAATCGGACCATAAATACGGTTTTTCGAAATATCTCAACCTAGGCGCCACCTAGGAAGACCATTTTACGCAAACATGATTTTACTTACAAAGCCAGTATATATTTTAAAAAGCGGACAAATCGGCCCGTAAATACGTTAGATATAAGATTTTTATTTTTTTTTTTTGTCGTGGTGGACCTTCCGATGGAAACACCCATATAACAATCGAGTTGCTGCACGGAGAAAAGTTGCATATCCTTTAAAAGTTTGAATAATGCATTTTTTCGTACTTTCAGGAGAAAATTTTTTTTAATAGCATGGTTCTGTTAACATTTCCTAAACAAATTCTGTGAAAAGGGGCAAAAGTCACTCATAATATTGGAAAAAAGTCAAAATATCTAGATTTTCAAAAAGTAGGGTCAAAGGGTATTGGCGCTTAAAAAGGGTCAAATTGTGCCTTTAGTTGCACAACGGCAACACTGCCTGTCTTGTACGGAGACTGGAGGCAGAAGGGAAGGCAAAATGTGGTGCCAAGCATATTGTTACGAACCGTTTCAAAACAGGAACTGAACATAGACGAAATTCTATAGTGAGGAGGTAGTTTAACTTAAAGCCTTACACTGATGGATTTGGGTTTGGCTTTCGAAGCCTACCTCGACGCCAATGCTTTCAAATACTAAATTGAAGTCCGATAAAAATGAATCGCCGTCGTAGATACCAAAATTAGACTTCTGGGGTATTCACAACGGTGTTGTAAGTGTCGTATTGTTGTATGTCGTAAACTTTAAACGCCTAAAAATATATTAAGGGGGTTCGCGAAGAGCCATCCAAATCATATTATAAATTCTCGCAGTGTTAAAAAATAGTTGGTTTTGTTTCAAGTTCTCTAAACATTTATTTAAGCTTTTAAGGTTTACGGCATACAACAATAAGACACTTACGACGCCTTTGTGAATCCGTCAATGGTGTCGAAGGATTAGTTCTGTTCGTATTATTAAACTGTGAAAGTGTATACCTAAAAAAAATTTCTTGATTTTTAGGTACATTTGTTTGCGTTAAAGTACTATTTATTCGTCAAACTATGAACACTTTTAAATTTTCATTTTTCATTCCTGTCTTACACTAATATCTCAGTCAGAGCCTAGGGCTGTATAAATCAGTAAGTTTTCGCGAGTTGGCCCAATGACTCTATCTCTTTTTTAACCCACTTCCAGAAAAGGAGGAGGTTATCAGTTCGTCGGAATATATATATTTTTTATGTATGTTACCGCATCACTTTGGACCACGTCAACCGATTTCGATAATCCTTTTTGCATCGGAAAGGTAGTGTCTCAGAGGTGATCCCATACTAATCTGGTTTAGATCCGATCATTGGCACATGAAATATATATATATATATTTTTTTTTATATTTTTTTAAGTCGTTTTTTTTTTTTGCTAAAAATTACTTGTTATTATTCAGCTTAGCACAATTGAGTTATATCGCTAAAAGTATTGCTAGATACTGGTGCCGCACTATCTCAGACTTTTATTGGGCAATGGAAAATCTTGAGTGCAGATGTTCGACTATTCACAATCACAACAAATACGAGTAAGAACCAACACAATCTTTTAAAATTGCATGGTATCCTGCTTAAATGCTGCCGCTTAATATGCACACTCATATCCTCTTTGACAGCCACTTGTGAACACTGTACAAGTTGTATCAAAATGTATTTTTTTCAATCATACCAGATGGCCATTGAAACTTTCAAAAACGAATGCCCATATTGAGATCAGCGGGTGTCTATACACACTTCAAAGTCATCAACCCAGTCGGACCATGCAGAAAGTGGTTCCGAAAAGGATGCCTTTTTAGGAACTACATAACTAGTTTTTTTCAACTTAATTTCTGTATGACAAGTTAATAAATACATATATGCCTGGAAAAGTAATCGCATGAATTTATCGCCATATTGAAAGACTAAAAATCTATAGATCATGAAAATTTCACAGCTAAAATCAACATTTTGTAATGGTTTGACTTCAACATAGAAGTGCCAACGAGGATAAAAAACTCTACAAAGCAACAACAATGACCACATGCAAAATCGCCTTCTTGAAAAATCATTCTTGTTCTGTTTCAAGCCTGTATAAAAGCGAATTAAAAATGTCACCTTTTTGGAAACACTTCTGAGTGGAAAAAAAACTGTGTTATAAGTACATAGAAGAAACAACCAAGTCCGAATGAGAAGCGTGAAATATGTATGTACATATGTACATACATATCGATTCCCAACCGCAAAAAGGGCATAAGCGACAAAAAGTAAATTTTTCAGTAGGNATGTGGTTCTTCTATGGTGGAAAATGTTTTTGACGTTACACTAAACAGTGCAAAAGGGCATGTTTTTGCCTACTTATCATTATCTGGCTCACGCATTTCATAATATTGTCATTTTAAGCAACCTTCTGCTTTACAGGGCAACCATCTCCCCTGACAAAGCATTAAAGGGCAGAGAATGAGCCTTTTTTGCCTTACTGGAGTGCAATATTTTAAGAAATGAACACCCCTTCTTCCTCTTCTACTAACTCTTCAGAAGAATCGGTGTCGCTGTATTGGACGAGTGCACCTTTAGTAGGAATAAATCGTTGATGGTAACGTATTACTCAAATCAGTACTTGAACTTGTATCAAACTAGGTATCGAAACATACTCAGTATCGGTAAGGTATCGAGTACTCGTACTTAGAACTACGATTTTGCATATTTTTCAAAGTTATTATATTTTTTCGCATAAAATTCCATTTTTACAAGATTATTTATCTTCTAATATTTTTTCATACAAAAATTTAAGACAACAATTATTTTTGTATAGTATTTGATTTTAAAAACAACAGAATACATTTTTACAAGATTAATAGATAAAGTTTTCTCATATATAATAAGTTTAAGAAAAGAACTCCTTTTTGGTTATGTTTCCCAAAAACATCAAATTGAGGTGTATTCCTGAAAGGCAGTTTCGGGATTTTGATATAGTTGTACCTGTTTTTGAGAAAAGCATCCCGCAAGGGATACATGACACAACAACCGTTATAACTAGACGGGCTTGATTATATAGCTGCGAAAATGTAGTGCGCATATCTTCCCATTCCTCTAAAGGGTTGCTTTTCAAACAAGATGCTGAGGCATAATCAGCCTTATCATGAGTTTCATTTTCCCCGAACCGGTTCACTTTTCACTCTTGGTTTCCATGGTTTTACTATGGGCGGAAGACAGATTTTCGGGTGAATTTTTTTTTTCAGGCGAAACTCAGGATAAGGCATAACAAGTTTTGCGCTTCAGATGCAAGTACTTTTTTTCGATACCTACTTGGATCGCAGTAAAAAGTATCGAGTACAAAAATACTTGGTAAATTGAGAAAAGTATCGAGTATGTACTTGGATTTACTTGTATCGATTCATACCTAGCCTTTAGTTAAGCTCTGCAATAACCAAGTATTTTAACACAATATATGTATATGTAGGTATTATATATTTATCCTTTTGATTAAAAATCTTAATCTACCACAAACATATGTATTTACCTTTGTTTGTAAATAGTCCATATTTGGAAGAAATAAATTAATTGTGAAATCGGTAATTTTTAAAGCCAGCTTTCTAAATATGAACGAAATCGGACCATAAATACTGGTTAACCAGACTCGTGCGCAACCTATCGCCACCTAGTGGAGTTATTCCTTTTCATGTAGTAAATATACGTTCTAAATATGAACCAAATCGGACTATAAACAAGGGATTTTCAAATATCTCGACTCCTGCGCCACTTATCGGATTAACTCGTCTTTCGTATTGCATTGTCATCGGGTTCTGAGCCAACTATGAGTTTCAAGACTCTAGGTCATCGGGAAGTTGATCAAAAATTGATTGCAAGATTTGACTCTAACAAACATTCATACATACACAGCAAGTGAAATAATAACTTGTAGAATAGAGGCACTTCAAAACTTTCAAACAAAAATGTAACCAAGCCAAAACTGTTTTCACTATAACTTTGTAACGGTACTTCATAGGACTTCGAAATTTTGTAAGCTGGTGCATGTGGTGGTAATTGATTTCTGTCGAAAACAAGGCGCATCCATACAAGGTGGTGTTGATTGCATATAAGTAAAAGTCCCGTGTATTTTGTTATTGCTTTTTGGTACAGGAGGATGTCAAAAAGAAAGGGAATAGGAGATAATTTTCATCATTTTCTTTTGTTGACATCCTAAAGTTGCGCCGCTTCGTTTTGGATGACATTCTCCTGTACTAGTGTAGAGACAAAAATATCCAACCAGCTGATCAATCAACACCACCTTGTATTGATGCGCCTTGTGTCGAAAACAGAAAATCTAACGTTTTGTCGCTTAAGGCTCTGTTATGCATACTTGGCATTGCATGCACTGCTATACCATTTTTACGTAGAAATCAAAAACCAACAGACTTTTTCGTATGTAATGCTGTGCGTTGGGTAACAGCTTATACGCGAAGCTCATTTAACAGATTCCTTATGTGACAACTCTCAAGCAATGCCAAGTATGCATAACAGAGCCTTTACCCGTTTTGGCGGTTAGGGCTCGATATGTAAAGAAACTACTTCTCAAAATCAGAGCACGTCAATAAACAGATATTGTCAACGACTATGCATGTAGTACATATGTACATAGTGTAGAATAGTATTGTTTTTTTTTTGTTGCAAGTCTGCTTTTTCCAGCAGCGAGCATCTACTAACATACATATGTACTTATTATCCCTGCAGAAAATCTGACTAGCTCAGAACTAGCGTAGAACTAGACCTTTTTCCAACAGTACTAGTTCTAGCTCAATACACAAGCAATGCTTTCAACTGTCAAGTTTTACACGACGATGTCATTGGCGGTGGCAATTGTCGCCCCGTGCATTAATATGCAACTAATTTTTAACCGGTGAAGTTTGGATTTTTTTATTTTTACAAGAACCGTTTTTAAAATTTGATTTTTGGATATTTTTCGATTTTTCATTTCTGTTACAGATTCCATTTTTGTTAAAAATTTTATTAAAAAACAAATTATTATAAGCTCATGCAACAATTTAACGCTGCTTGAGCTACTTTCTTATTGTACGAGTAGTGAGCATTTGCACATTTACACCGCAAGTTTCAACTGTTTCGCTCTGCATCCGTTTTGCCCTAGTTCAAAGATAGTTCCATACATATTTAGTTCGGAACTAGCGCTTTGTCAGACTGTCTCTTAATTTTACTACAGGGATACTATGTATGCACTCGTATGTGTATTGCACTTGACTATTTATTTGATGCAATTGAGTTGCATGTTTGTGCACATGCCAATCACTGCCACTGGTCAGTCGCTGTGACGTTCACGCGTGATTGCTACACTACAACGACTTTGCAACGACACTTGGTAGGAGTGCAGTAGTAATTTGCAAAGTGTTGCACTAGCGGCCACTTAGCATCTGGCAGACGCGTTGCATTCTTATAAACTATGTATTAACACATAAACATGCAGTTGTTACCAGTTCTTTCTTGCAACACGAAGAACCGTGCTGCGCCGGTTGCCAGTTGACCCTGTGCCAACAGTTCAGTTATTCCAGTCTTGCTGCAAAAAAATCGATTTTAGTTGCTTGTTTGTTGCTTTAATTTTCACCTGCTCTTACGAATAATGTAGATCGTATACACATCATGATTGTTATTGTTCATCGTACGCTCTACATACATACATACAAATAAAAAACGAGCTTTTCTGTGCCTGCATTTACAATCTCGTTTTATAACCAACTTGACCTTAAGCTCAATAAAAATGTTTACCAAAGGTAATTTGCTAAAGCGCTAAATTTTAAAATTATCATCACCTAACTTGGCCAATAGTTGATTTCGATAATTACCTTAATTTAAAAAGAAATGCGTGGGTTCAAGTCTGGTTCAACGCAACATCAAAAAATAAAAACAAAAAGAAAGGTTTTTTTCTAATAGCGCTCACCCCTCGGCAGGCAAGGTAAACCTGCGAGTGTATTTCTGCCATGAAAAACAGCAGGTCCCTCCCTTTTGTCTGACAACATCAAGGTGCACGCCACAAACCGGAGGAGAAATTCGGCCAAACACTAACAAATGTGTAAGCGCCTTCTATTATTGTTATTAAAAAGAAAAGTATCATTGTGGTCAGAATAGAATTCAGCATTTATAGTAATTAAGATCTAAGTCTTGTAATTTATTATAACTTTTGCAACTTAATTTCTTTTTATACAACTTCCAACCATGATGCAACTATGTATAGATACATGGTTTTTACGTGGTGAGACTCTTATTTATTTATTTACTAGCCGGCCTGGTACGCGCGAGGCTTCGCCACTTAGGTATTTTTTTATGCGGTATATGCGTTCCTCAGAAAGCTGCATAAACAAATCTGCATAAAAAAGTGCTTTGCTTTCATACAAAAACATGGGATGCGTTCCACCATTTTCAAAAACCGCATAAATTGAGATACACCATGTAAACAATTATAAAAAACCGCATTAAAAAAATCCAGTGAGGCAATATTATGCAAAAAAAAAACAAAACAATTTATTTCTCACTTCAATTTCAAATAAAATTGTATCTGTATTTAAACGAAAAACAAAAAATACAGTTGAGAAAGGCTTATGAAGAGCTGAAAATGCCTTTTCATATTCTTCTATTTTGAAATGGGGTTACTTAGAAGTGCTGAAATAGGGGATTTTAAGTAATGAGAAAGCTCATTGCTTACTTTTGTTTGATTCTTCGCTTTCTAAACAATCTATAGACGACGCTTCCGCAAATCATAGGCTGGCTCCACATCCTCCTCTAATTCGATACGATTTTCGTTCTCCACTTTCGTTAGTTTTAACCCTAGCGAAATCGAGTGGTTCACATCTTGAATTGTTTTTTTTTTTTTTTTCAAAAACTACAACACAGATATAGTTTCAATTGATTCAGCAAACAAGTAAATACTTGCACATTGTACTCGATACCCATGAAGTACTTGTACACGCGTATCAAAGTACAAAAAATACTCGGTACTTGGTAGAGGCACTCGAGTATATACTTCTAAGTACTAGTATCGGAACATCACTAGTTAGACTTTTTCAAGCTAAAAAAATCAGTACTTTTCAGTACATTTTTATTCAAAGCAAAATTATGAATTTAAATAACAGAAAATACTTTAAAACGCCAGAGTTCTTGTTTTTTACAATATTTTGGTATATAAATAAAATATAGTTCATAAAAAATAAAAGTTTTATTCATTTTAACATGAGTGTACACATCATTATACACAGGCGCCAATAAATTATTTTATATTTGTGACATTTTTGAATAGCAATAATGAGATCATTCCCATTTTCAGTGTTTAAATATGCAAACAATTCTATACATTTCATTTTAAAACTACTTTTCATCTGAAGTTCACTCACAAAAATTGTAATTAGAAGTCGGTTTCTCACTTTGCGTCAGGAAAAAAACTTTATTCTTAAGATCCTCTCAGTTGGTTCGTTTGAGTGTTGTATTAAAAAAAAAAAAAATTAAATATTTTTTCTTACTGCGAAAAACTACTACTTTTTAAGGACTTCATCTATATTTCCTCGTGTCTTAAGTAATTTTTCAACTACGCAAAAACTGTGAAAGACTAAGAATTCGCTAAATAGAGTATCGAACATTCAAATTTATTGTTATTAAACTGAAAGTTATTTTCGAGATAATTTAAGATCCATCATATTATCGAAACTGGTACGTAACGACCCGGCGATATCATAAAACGATTGATCTTTTTGTTTCAGTTTAAGGAAGTTCCAACGTTAAGCAAAAACCTTAAGAAAATGCTAAAGTATTTTGTTTGAATTGAAAAATCTGTACAAATCTGTACAAATTTTGAAAAATCAGGTCATTAGCCTACTGATTGAAGAAATTAATAAAATCCGTACAAGAGCTGAAAAATCAGTACTGTACTGATAAAATCAGTACGTCTGGCAACCGTACTTTAAGGCCAGTATGCAGCTCTCAAGAGAACGAAAATGGTCAAGAAAAAAATGGCATTATTTCGAGTGTGTGTCCAAGGTTGCCTTGTGCTCTTTTTCACAAAAATCTTTAGGAAACCGTAGTAGAAAGCGGAGCAAAATTCTTAGGAACTGCATACTGCCGTATGGCCTGTATGCAGCTCTCAAGAAAACGGTCAAGAAAAGATTGCAATTATTTCGTGTGTGTGCAAGGAATTTTGACATATTTGATACTTCACAGCCTGTTGCCTCACTCTTTCCTCAAGAAATAATGGAACGGGCATATATTTCTGTTGCAAACTGCGTACTGCCTTAAGGAATTTTGACTCAAGAAAATTTCATAGCCATTTCTTGTACGTCATTTTATATGGAGTTTTTGCTTTTCTTGAGAGCTGCATACAGGCCTTTAAGAAAATGTGACACAAGAAAATTTCTTAGCCATTTCTTGTACGTCATTTTATATGGAGTTGTTGGTTTTCTTGAGAGCTGCATACTGGCCTTTATGAAGCATTTACACGTTTAGACGAATACCACTATTATTTATCATTGAGCAGCAATCGGAATATGCTAAGCAGTGGCAACAAGATAAACAAGCTTCCTTAAACGTAAGTTACAGCAGTTAGATCCGAAGTGTTTTTCATTACTATTAGAATATTGTGGCAGTAGTGTGACAGACATCCGTTGTTTATAACACACACACATATATATGTATATATATATATATATATATATGTAGATATGTATGTATATACACACCAGGGATGTTGCGAATATTTGCATTCGCATTCGTTATGCGAATGAATCGCATCATTTTACACATTCGCTTTCGACATTTGCATTCGCATTAAATGATACGAATGTTTTGCGAATGCGATTGTGTACATGGGCAAGAGAGTCCACTCTAATATTGTTGAAATGGCTCTAAGTCTGTTAAACCAGGGTGCAGACAATAACTGGCTTTTAGCTTCAGGCGCTAAACGGTTAAGTAGTTAATCAAGCAAGCAAGTAGGTACTGCTAAAAGTCTTATAAGCAACCTAGAAATAAATAAATAATTTTAGATTCCTCCAGCGAAAGCTCGAATATGGAATCTGGATACATTAAAAAATGTGAATTTAAAGCTCAATTGAAGTCCTATATTAAAGAAAAACGAGCTCATCTCGCCGGCCTTATATACGACCCTCTAAGAAATTGCCTTGTCGGCCGCTGTGGTGTAGTGGTAAGCAGTGCGTGCTTCCACTCCGCAGCGCCTGGGTTCAAGCCCTGGTCAAAGCAACATCGCAAAAAATCTAGAAAAAAGGTTTTTTCTTAACAGCGGTCGTCCCTCGGCAGGCAATGGCAAACTTCCGAGTGTATTTCTTCTCATAAAAATAAAATCGCCGTTCGGAGTCGGCGTAAAATTGTGGTCCCGCTAACATACATATGTGTAAGCGCCAATCTATTATTATTATTAAGAAATCGCATAATGGGAGGAAAGGCAGCAAAATTACTTTTTTTTGAAATATAATATGCCCCTTTTGAACTTTGGCTACTATATTAAAACCCTGTATAGGTTAAGCACTCGTTCAATGTTCTAATAGTTTACAAAATTTTTAAGTAATCGAAACGATGACCTTATTTGATTATAGCTTTTTTAATGTTATTCCTAACATTCGCACATTCACATTCCGAAAATTCGCATTCGTATTCGTATTCGCGAATGTGAAAAATATGATATTCACATAATACATACATACATACATATGTATGTTAACTAGTTGTAGCAAGCGGTATGTTTATTAGCTATAGTCTTGCGCTGGCGACAATTGTAGTGATTGCAGCAATTATTACACCTGTATATATTCTTACATACCTACCAGTGTATGCGCATATCCGCCACTTGTAGCAACCGTAAAAACCCCCACCGTTACCTTACGTTATAAAAATGCGACTCCTAAGCTATTTTGCATGGAAGGCGTCGCATCCGTTTTTTGCTTGGCTGACCACGCAAAGGGAAAACCTTACTAACTCGTATTTACAAATGCATATATGAATAGGAGGTTGATGTAGTTACAACCGTTAAGACACAAGAATTGAACTGAAGATGGGCTAGCAGCAGCAGGTCGAAATAGTACACAATTTTCTGATGCAGCAAAGTTGCGTTACGGACGCATTGCAACACCTCGCCGACAAGAAGGCAACAATTGAACAGCACAGTATACGGCTGGTAACAGTTGCTAAGCATAGTATTTTTTTCACCTTCAAATGTTGCTGATGCTTTAAATAACACAGGTTTACAAAAAAGCGTATGCATGTTAAACCAAATCTATATATATATCTATATATTAATACGCTAACGAAATCCCATACAAATCTATTCCTCCCTACTGCTCCTATGTTTCTCAACCAATTTGAATGATTCTTCTTTTGTTCGAAAGGTATTTCAAAGGGGAGGTGCGCATTTTGTTTGTTTTTTCAGTAGGTGGAGTAGGAGTGGAGTTATTCCGAGAAACTTCATTTATGGTCCGATTTGCTTCAAATTCAAAATACGTATTACTAACATCAAGAGAAATACACCTGCAAAAAATGGACCCGATAGGTGGCTCCAGAGCCGAGTTATTCCAATTTCTGTATAAGCCTATGAATGCCTGCTTTGGTTTCATCATCTACTATCTATATATTAATACGCTAACGAAATCCCATACAAATCTATTCCTCCCTACTGCTCCTAT
>NW_016160540.1:60964-63021 GCF_001687245.7 Rhagoletis zephyria | reverse complement strand
ATGCGCCTTATATAGAGCATCAGCACTAGAGGGAGGAATGCGATTTAGTTCTTAAACCAGATACATTCTGGAAGTAAATGCGTAGGTGCTTAGATTGGGCTTCAACGCAGGTGGAAGGACTCATGGGTCGAGTTGAGTTACATCGCCTTTGGGAAAAAACCTAAAGGGACGTACTTTAACATTGGCTGGCCAGATATCCGCAGACAGAACCTTCTCGTAGCACCATTCAGACACTCCTAGTTTAAAATTTACCTTTTTAAGACTCGCAATCGGGGTATTCTTCTTTACAAGCATAAAGCACTCTAAGAACTTTTTGTCTAGGCTTGCATGTTTCGAAACATAGCCCAGTATATCTTCCTGAGTCACATTATTCAAAAATGAAGAGAGATGTAGCCATTTCATTTTTGATACAACACTAAGCTCTTTATTATTGCTAGACCCAATAACTAATGGCTGTTTCAGTATCCTGCGATTGGCTGCGGTTGAATCACCTGACGGGCGTTTTTGTTCATTGAGTTTAATGCTGGGTTTGTTAAGAATTGCAGAAGCAGCGGAAGTAGAGGCAGCAGCAGCAGCAGCGGCTGCATATGATTTTTTGTTAGAAACCGGCAAAGGAACAGTAGCTACGGTAGCAATGAGCGAACTAGCAGCAAAGTTTCTTCGCTCAGGCGGCGTTGGTATATTGGCATCAATAGCAGCTGTTTTGACTGTGTGTGAACAAGTAGCGGAGATACCCCTGTGGGAAAATCTCTAGTTCTGAACTGGTGCGCTTCTAGTACATTTAGACCCAGTACTGGTTCGCGTTAGATCTCTTTTGCATGCAAGCAACTGGCGAATTTAACATGGCGATGTCCTAGGAAGTGTCAATTGCCCCCCGCTGCATCCCTTTTTCGATAGTTCCGAACTAGTCCTAAATTCTAGAGTTCCGAACCAGTTCTAAAATCGACAGACGAAAGAAAAAAGTATCATGATTTTTTAATCTTTTTGGTTCTTCCCTGTGTGCGATTTTAAGTTATTTTGAAAGAAATGTGTTTTCAATTTGAAATTAAATTTGTTTGAATGATTGTAAGAAATGTACGTTTACGTTTACGTTCTCTTTAGCTGTAACAGAGTTTGCAGAGGTGCTTGCTGTTATTTCTTAGATTCCAGACGGTCGCAAGATGTTGAAATGTTAACATAAATTTTAGTTTTGTATTACCAAGCTATGAAAAAGCATCTGAATAGCACCACGCTATGAAAAAGCATCGAAGCACAGAATAGAAGCGTATTTGAACGAAAAAGCCGCCGAACACATATCTATGTAAAGTAAACAAGCCCCCCGCTGCATCCCTTATTCGATAGTTCCGAACTAGTTCTAAATTCGACAAATAAGATCTAGTTCGTTCTGCATCCCGTTTTCTATAGTTCCGAACCATTTCTAAATTCGTCACTTTAGATATAGATTTCTAGTGAAAAAAACGGAAAAAATTAGTTTTTTAAAAGTACCACTTTTCGCCGATTTTGGACTGGTGGAAATCTAGCTCCTATCGGACTAGTTCCTTTTTGGCGATAAAGATCTAGTACGGAACTACAAATTTGGTTCACCAGTTCGGGGTTTCCCTGCAGGACCCTGCTCAGATGGACAAGTGGAGGTAGAGTGAGCGCAAGCATTACTCTCTTCAGCAGCAAATGATAGTAAGTCAACATGAACGAACGAATAAAGATCACCCAGCACGGCGTGCGAGAAAAAAGTTATTTTTTTGCAGTGACGTCATTTTTTCGCCGCCATGTGAATAAAACGGAATGAAACCTGTGTGTGAATGAAAGAACCGATTAAAAAATTACGTCATCAACCATTATTTATTTCTCAAATGCAATTACAAATACACGGTTGCCGTGCTGGGTGATCTTGTTAGTTGGTTCATGGTAAGTCAAGAATGATAGAATACAAGATTGCGCCGATCAGAGAGGATTTTTGAGAATAACTTTTGTGTGACGTCACACTGGTGCAATTGCGAGAGAGAAATGCCAAAACGTGAGCAAGAATGGAAGAAGAAGAAAAAATGTTGCAAGGAAAA
>NW_016160540.1:53804-60612 GCF_001687245.7 Rhagoletis zephyria | reverse complement strand
TTGATTTGGCACTAGTATAGACAAGTGTTGTTGCGGAGAAGTATTAGCCATTGTATTCGATTGCGAGGAGATTGACGAATCTGTTGATATCGCACTTATAGCATTATTAGGTATTACTCTCTCATCACGAATAGCAATAGGGGGAGGGGTGTGGAGGGATTTCCGACGAGACACTGCACAACTATTGCAAACATACTTATTGCCTGAACTAAGCAGATATTCCAGGTCAGCTGGGAGAACACCAACACAATTCATATGGAAGAAGTCGCTGCACTTGGCACACTGCACTTTGTCATGTGTACGATCGACCCTTTGCCCGCACAAACACGGCATTTTATGCACACGTATGGCGATTATTAGCATTTTCGAGTGAGAAATTATTAAGTAATAGCTAGTTTAATAATTATTTATGAAGAGTCACTTGCTCGAAATTTGACATTATTAAATTTGGTCAACAACAAAACAATTCCAGCAGTGAAAAACTTAAAAAGGACCGGAGCTCAGCAAAAACACGTCCGTTCTCCGTGACAGCCGACGCGTGTTCTGATTCCATATATACACATCTGATGTTGCCTTTATTAAGATATTTGCCTTTACTAACGTAAACTGCGTTATTTTAGTAACTACTAAAGATTATTCACTAAAAATTGATATTTACAATAATTTTTAGACAAAAAATAAGAGTGTTATAAATTTTTAGAAAATCGGCGTAGCCACGCCCACTTATGGTTACATGTGTATATCTTGGTAACCGCTGCACCAATTTCTTCCACACTTGGCGCAGTTGTTGGCCTTGGTGCTGAATACCAATGGCTGACAATTTTGAAAATCGGACAATAACCACGCCCACATCCCATATAACGGTAATTTAGAGAAATACGGAATCTTCGATAAATCAGTAAATATTAAAACTTACTTATTCAAAATTTATATTTGCAACAATTCTTTACCAAGAAATACGTTTATGATAAAATTTTGGAAAATGGGCGTGGCATCGCCCACTTATGATCGCATATATGTATCTCGGTAACCGTTCTACCAATTTGTGCCAAACTCGGTATGGTTATTGTGCTTGCCACATAAAAGCAAAACTTTGAAATTTATTGAACTCGGACTTAAATTACGGCCGCTTTTCATATAACGGTAAATTTCAGAAATGCTTGAAACTTCAATATTTCGAAATTTAAGGACGCTAATTTACTCAAAATTGATACATCCCGGCTTACCATGTAGCGGTAGCTTTCGGAAAGGTGAAAAACATATGTTTAATACTTGCGCCGGGTATTTAATGTTTGAACTTAGTCAACCGATTTCGATAATTCGTTTTGCATCGGAAAGGTAGTGCCTGAGAGATTTTTTTCTTATCTTCTCTGAGGGTTTATTTAATTGTTTCTGGTGGTTTTACGATCGATTCGCGACCGACCTGTACGATTCACCAGTGGGTCGCGGCGCACCGGTTGGGAACCGCTGATCTGTAGTTAAACATATTGTTGTTATTTTCTACAAGCATTGATTTTACTTGTTCATCGCGAGGAAATTTCCAATCGATTTTAAACTAACCGACAATTCAAAGAATCACTTCGATTCAATTGTAGTACATGCATACATATGTTTATAATTATAATGCCAAATTTCCGAAGCGATAATTATCAGTTGTGATAGAAAAATACGTACATATATTTACATTTAATCTACAAATAACCGCTATAGGACCCCACATTTGTTTAGAAAGTTCAAAGGATTAAAAGTTTTATTTTGAAACCTAAAATAACTTTATTATTACTTCCGTCCGTTTTTTATAGTTATTCAAGCAAACTTACATATTTTAAATTTTTCTTTTAATAGCTTGTTGGGTAAGTGTATGCATACATATGTACATAAGCACATACATAGTAAATGTGCATATGTGTGTGGGTAAGTAAATAAATCCTTGAGGATAACGAAGCGTACATACTTTGGGCATAATTTTAACGAATTAAGACAAAATATTCGANAAAAAAAAATATAGCTGGATGCATGAGGCATAGAATCCGACCCAAGCTCCATTTCTAGTTTCAGAAATAACCTTTGTGAATTAAGTCGGTGCATTTTGTTTTTTGACTTTTAAACAAGTATTTTTAATTTATTTCCCAAGTACAAAGAAACCCCGAAAAATTATTCGTTACATTTGTTGTATCCGTTACTAAACGATCTACAGAGGAACTCAGAAATAATTGACTAATTCTCAAATCTAATTTAACTGTACTAAAAATATAAAACAAATTCATAAAATTGAGTTACAACCATGTATTGCGATTCGAATACCAGAAGCGATCCGAACTGATAGTGGTACCACAGTAACACATTTGGCAAGGGGGAGCCTGCCCCCTCTGAAAACCTTACACCTTACATTTTATTAGTATAAGTTATTGTAGCTCTGCAATAAGTGACGAAGAGTATTGCTTGGATTTCTGCGAATAGTCAAATATTATCCTAAACGCTAAACGTAAAAAACGTCCACGATAATGTTGTTCTTCCACCTTGCGTTAACAACAACACTGACGCTCCACAGCCACACAATCAACATTACTTAAATCCTATTATCCTACACGAGCTCATTGTCAAGATATAAGCAAATGTTCAGGATAAAGGAAACATTAAAATTATTTGAAAGAAATTAAATAAGCTCGACACGATGCTCTTTTTTTCCTGACTATCGAAATATTTGGTCTCTGCTTAGCATGATCGGGCTCTGCAGAATCTCAGCTTATTATCCAAGGGTGCGAAACAGGCAGTAAGGCTTTTGATTCAAACGATCCAAGGACTTCGCTCTGTTACAGAATTCGAAAGAGTTTTTGGAATGACTACGACACAAATTCTTGTTGAAGAATGAACACTTTTCAGTAGTAGTTTTACATGCACTTTTTGGAGTGTAGCTGAATCTTCACATAAATGCTGAGAATGAAAATATAACTCAAGGAAATTTTCAGATATGTCAATGAAATTTGTTAAGTACGTTGCCGCATGGTGGAAAAAAGAAGGTTGTTTCACTTAATGACATAAGCAGCCATATTAGCCATTCGACTTTTTTTGGGATTAAGACATTTTCATCAAAATCTAGCTACCAGATTGATAATTATAAAAAAAATTCTAAAATTAATATGACCGAAAAAGCAAAAAATAAGATAGCTTATTAAAATAATAAAAAGAAAACTGAGTTGCGCATTTTAAAGCTGCAACAATACAAAATACCACTGCAAGGAAGACGGTACACATTTTTTTTTAATTTCCAGCGGTTCCTTTTGCGAGACAAAAATGGCTTGAAGCTTGCGGCGTGGGCGAGGAAAGCCTTCTAAAATATCCGTACGTATGTTCTCAACATTTTGCTACCACAGATATTAGCATTAGCCAGAACAAGCCTATACCCTCCAAAAATGCAGTGCCACGCAATAAAAGAATGAAATGAATGAAAAATGAAACACTGTGTTGGTCCAAGCATAGAAAATGAATGAACTTTTCTTGCAGCCTCCAACTTGGGTGCTGAGTACATGGAGTTTTTGGAAGGGCATTACTCTAATGTTTTTCAATTAAATAAATTAAAGAAAACATTTAATAATGTTAACCCAACATACATAACGTTACCCTAATTCACAAAGACCCTAACCAACAATTTTTTTATTTTACAGGAGAAGCAAAAAACATTATAAAAGAGTATCAAAAATAGGTAGAGGTTTTTGAAAAGTGGCATGGTACTCCATTGTTCTTGGAACTAACACTTTACAATTTTTGCGAAAGGTGTATTTTAATACCTCCTACCAAAATCTGTGTAAAACGCAGTTTCGAAAAAAGTGTTGGTCAGGACCTTCGGGAATTAAGGTAACGATATCGACGCCTCCAAACCATACTATGCTAAGTCTGCCTAATGACTTTGCATGGTGTGTACATATAGATTAAGTTTCAGTTTTGAGATAGGAGTGAGAAATACCGTAAACGTAAGTAAATACAGTGGCGGACCCAGGTAGGGGAAATTGGGGAACTTCCTTGTTTCTTTTGTATTATTTTACACAATTGAAAGTCACAGCAAGTTTGAATATTTTCACAGGTCCAGAATACAACGAAAATTCCAAAATTTTGAATTTTATAATATTATTAAATTTCTTGAGATTTCTTATTTTTAGGATAGTTTCCAAAATTTCAAAAACTATCGAAATCCGGGAGATTCTAGAAATTTTGGTAAAATGAGAATATTTTGAAATGTACAAAATTATTGAGATTTTAGAAATTTTTATATTTTCCAAAATTTTGAGAATTTTATTTATCCTAAAATTTAAAAATGTGAAACAACACAAATTGTCCAAAAATTCTTATGTTCATGTACTCGTGTGTAAAGAATAGAAAATTCTTAGAATTCTAAAAGATAATAACATTTTTGAAAAATTCCAAAATTGTTCCACTTTTCTGAACTTTTTTTGATATAACGAAGTTTGAGAATTTTAAATTTTTTGAAAATTTTGAAAACATCAACGTCCAAAAATTTTTTGAATCTTCAATAATTACGAAAATTTTTTAAATTTTCAAAAACGACGAAATATGAATTTGTTTTCAACAATCGAAAACGTTTAATTTCGTTTGATCAATTTTGTATATTCGACACTTTTACTTAGAAAAAATTTTTTAGAATTCCTACAATTCTCAAAATTTTAAAAATAAAAAATTTCTAGAAATCTAGTATTCATCATTATATTGAATTAATTGAATTATTGGGATTTACTAAAATTTCTCAAATTCACAAAATTTTGAAAGTTTAGAAAATATTGGAATTCCATTCAAGTTATTAAAAAGGGGAAACTTCAAGAAATTAAAAACTATCAAAACTCTTAAATTTTTAAATTGCGGTGATTTTTAAATTTATATACACGATATATGTTGAAAAATTTCCCCCTCCCGAAAATTGCGAGCGAAGTTCATATCAGGAGCGATTGTGAGCAAGAAATTAAAGATAATAATAATTCGTATGTTAAACGTTACATAATGAATTTTAATTCGGAGCGAGAACATATTAAAACTTTATTAACAACAGCCATGATCAGGTTTCAGGTCAATGGTTGTACATATGGGCCAGTGCGTGCACTTTTAGATACAGGGGCGCAAGTTAACTTAATTACGTTTGCATTGCAGAAGAAGTATGGTATCCCGAGAGAGCTTATTACACGAAAATGGTTGGAAGGTGAAGGTGAGCCCTTAAAAGTGCCTTGGTATGCATCAACCAATCAGATGAGTGCAGAATTTTGTATTTTACCCAAGGAGAGCCAGTGGTCTCCGATATTGCCTTCATCAGGTGAAACGGTTACCCCGATGTGCAACTCATTGAATGCTTGCTGGTCCAGAGTAGGGATGTTGCGAATGTGGAATGTTAAAAGCTAACATCCGCGGATGCGAATGCGAATACGGATGTCAAATATTTTTAAGAAATAATTTTGGTGAGTACATTAGGGGATTTGGTAAATAGAAAATTTAAAAGTAATTCATTTTTAATAATATTTTTTTATTCAGTACTTCAATTAAAAAAAATGTAACATTGTATTTAAGAAAGAGTAATTTTGCTGCCTTTNTCAACAGACCTTTGACAAATAATATTCGATAGTTACATAATTCTTACCTAATTAAAGGTAATCTTTTAACGCGCAAATAGTCGACTCTCTTTACAGCCAGCCGCTGAACATCNACCCCGATGTGCAACTCATTGAATGCTTGCTGGTCCAGAGTAGGGATGTTGCGAATGTGGAATGTTAAAAGCTAACATCCGCGGATGCGAATGCGAATACGGATGTCAAATATTTTTAAGAAATAATTTTGGTGAGTACATTAGGGGATTTGGTAAATAGAAAATTTAAAAGTAATTCATTTTTAATAATATTTTTTTATTCAGTACTTTAATTAAAAAAAATGTAACATTGTATTTAAGAAAGAGTAATTTTGCTGCCTTTTGGATTACAGCCTGTTTCCTAACGGGTCGTAAATCAAACCTGCGCCACTAAATAACTACTCGCTCGAGGCGACAAACTTGAAAAACTTGAAACTTGACAAAATTGTAAATTCTTTTCGATTGACGCTGCACCAGTTGAGAGTACTTTCAGTAATGTCTCTTTTTTTTATTGTGGTGCAACAATTCTTTTTTGGGAATTGCATCGGGGCTGCAAATGTCGGATGTATCCTCCTGACTTTCATCTTCACAATCTAGCATCATGGCAAGATCGTTGTTTAAGCACCGTTATGTTCCAATTTGGAGCACCAATTCTTTTGGTTGTTTCAGAATTCGGAGAACCTGTTACGTCATCAGCGTTTTTTGATTTTAGTTTTTGTAATTCATTTTTAATCCTGTCTTCTGTGACTGGTTTGAAAAATGTGCGCTTATAGCGAGGTTGTGAATAGGTGAATATGGCAAATAAATTGTTANAAACATTTTTTGTTTACCAGATATACGTTGTATCAGTGCACTTGCACAATATTCGCATTCGCAAAAANTACTCGCTCGAGGCGACAAACTTGAAAAACTTGAAACTTGACAAAATTGTAAATTCTTTTCGATTGACGCTGCACCAGTTGAGAGTACTTTCAGTAATGTCTCTTTTTTTTATTGTGGTGCAACAATTCTTTTTTGGGAATTGCATCGGGGCTGCAAATGTCGGATGTATCCTCCTGACTTTCATCTTCACAATCTAGCATCATGGCAAGATCGTTGTTTAAGCACCGTTATGTTCCAATTTGGAGCACCAATTCTTTTGGTTGTTTCAGAATTCGGAGAACCTGTTACGTCATCAGCGTTTTT
>NW_016160540.1:32472-53709 GCF_001687245.7 Rhagoletis zephyria | reverse complement strand
ATAACCACGCCCACATCCCATATAACGGCATTTTAGAGAAATACAAAATCTTCGATAAATCAGTAAATATTAAAGCTACTTTATTAAAAATTGATTCTTGCAACAATTCTTTACCAAGAAATACGTTTATGGTAAAATTTTGGAAAAAGGGCGTGGCACCGCCCACTTATGATCACATATATGTATATCGGTAACCGTTCTACCAATTTGTACCAAACTCGGTATTTTTATTGTGCTTGCCACATAAAAGCAAAACGTTGAAAATTATTGAAATCGGACTAAAATTACGGCCGCTTTTCATATAACGGTAAATTTCAGAAATGCTTGAAACTGCAATATTTCGAAATTTAATGACGCTAATTTACTCAAAATTGATAGCGGTAGCTTTCGGAAAGGTGAAAAAACCTATATTTAATACTTGCGCCGGGTATTTAATGTTCGGCTCCACCCGAACTTAGACTTTCTTACTTGTTTATATCTAGAGATGCGGATAGAAAAAGAGCCAGAATTGAAGGCACAGTATAGTGAATTTATGAAAGATTGTTGAGGAGTAAGTAGAACAGAATGCATTAAGATATTTTATCCCACACCATTGTGTTGTGGTCGCGTGGTATTTGATGCGAGCTGTCGCATAAATAAAGGCATATCCTTAAATGAGGTGCAATTACTGGACGAGAAGCTGCAAAGAGATTTGAATGAGATAATAATGCGTTTTAGACGTCACAGAGTTGCGTTCAGTGTGGATATCAAGATGATGTTCCGTCAGGTTAGAATTGCTAGGCACCAATGGGATTTGCAACGAATTTTTTGGGGTGAGAACAGATGTGAGCCATTAAGAGAATATTGGTTAACCGTTGTCACATATAGGATGACGTATTCAGCATAAAATGCTGTAAGAGCGCCAATTCAGTGTGCTAGAGACGCAAATGGAGAATATTCAGAAGCTGCTGATCCGATTGTGAATGATATGTATATGGATGATTGCGTAACAGGGGCTGATAATGAGCAAAGCGCCATTAGATTGCCAAAGCAAATGGAGCGTATTCTGGACGGTGCTGGCTTCAAGCTTCGTAAATGGAAATCGAACAGCAAATCATTGATGAATGCGATGAACGCTGATGCCAAAGAGGCTATTGTTCAATGTGATATCCAAGCAAAGGTGCTTGGTTTGGTATGGCTGGTAAGGGAAGATAGCTATACATTTATTGTAAAGACACCGACTATACAAGAGGTGGTAACTAAGCGTGTTGCTGTGAACCATGTGACTCAGTTATTTGACCCGAATGGCTATATATCGCCAGTGACGATAGTTGGGAAGATTTTGATACAGGATTTATGGCGCCTTAAGATAATATGGGATTCAAAATTGCCGGTGGAGCTAGAGAATAGATTTAGAGAGTATTGTTATGGGATAAAGGGCCTCGAGAGATTCAAAGTTCCTAGGTGGATTGGTGCAAGTCTTAAAGAAAAAATTGACATTCATGGTTATGCAGATGCGTCTGAGGCTGCTTACGAGGCTGTGTTATATGTTAGAACGGAGCACATAAATGGTGATATTAAATGCAGTTTGTTAGTGTCCAAGACACGGGTGGCGCCTGTTAAAAAAATAACGATTCCGCGACTATAATTATCAGCGTGTGAATTATTGTCTAATCTTACAATGGAGGTTAAGCGAACACGTTATGGACAGATTCATTTGTGGTGCTTTATTGGTTGGAGAAAATTCCAAGGTATTTGATAACTTTTGTTGGAAATCGGGTTTCGACAATACACACAAACACGGATGCTAGAAATTGGAAGCATGTAATGGGGAAGAGGGATGAGGGCACAGGAGCTGATGAACAACAAATTGTGGCTAGAAGGTCCACAATGGCTTGCTAAGCCAAAGGAGCAATGGGTAAGGTTTGAACAAGCTAAGATGAAAGATTCGAGAGAGGTGCAAGCGGAAATTAAGATAAATGCAGTAAGTGTTTATCAAGATGAACTATGTATTTTTGGTCTAAAAATGGGGGAAGCGGAGAGCTTGTTCCTCTTACACATTATGAGAGTAAGTTAGAGCGGGTGCTGAATATATTGGGATATGTGAAAAGGTTCGTTGAGAACCTGAGAGCTAGATTTTTAACACGTGATAGAATGAGTGGATCAAGAAGGGTGCTTAGAGAAAAAATGAGGAATCGCTCATGCCAATTCCAACAAAAGAACAGAAATTGTGGGGCATGGAGTATTTGTTAAGAAAATCGCAAGAGCAGCATTTTCGTAAGGAGCTAGCCATGATAGAAAGAGAGCATCGTTTCCCAGAACATAGCAAGATACAGTCGTTAAGGCCAATCTTAGATGAAAATGGTTTATTAAGAATTCGAGGGCGCCTAGTAAACGCGGAGCAAGAGTATGAAATAGGGATGTTAATTTTTCGGCTTTTTCCGATCCCGGGATTTTTGGGATGGCGTTGTCACAATTCCGGGATCCCAGGATTAGTCCCGGCATATTTAGATATTCATTACTTTTCAACAACTTGAATCGAAAAAATTTATTCTCTATTGTTTCAGAAGCTCTCCTACCATGAAATAAATAATAAATAAATGGGTTTGAAACCTACTTTTTTATTTAAAGTGGCGTTTTTATTATTTTTTTTTCTCTGACCGCACGATTTGTTTTGAAGGACTTTGTAATTTCAAAGATACGATTAATTCCAAAAATTGTTAAAAAAATTCAATCCAATGTAGAATAAAAATATGGGTAACAACTGCAATAGGAAATTTCTTTAGAATTTAAAAATTTTAAATTTTTCGGATTCACAAGGACGAATAGGTAATTTTTAAGCTGCCAAAGTTAGAAGAACGAAACTAACATATAATTTTTTTCAAAAACAAATATTGCGAAATTTCAAGGATAGAATTTTAAAATGACATTTTCAATATTTACCAGCCCTTCTGCACCAGAAACTTGAATCTGTTTAAATTCTACAGGATTACCTCATTAATTTTATACCCATACTTCTCCTCTAAGCACATTTCTATGAATTTTTTAAATCATTTTTGAATTACTAACGTCAGAGTGAAAAACTAAAAACGCAATTTTACTATATTTGGCCCAAGTTTTTGCGAATATATTGATATTTGTGTTTAAAATTTACTATCGCGCGGTGTTATATGTATAATGAGCTAGACATTTATAAAAAATATTAATTATTAAATAAAGAACGAAATATAGCCAATACTGGTCAAGAAAAGGAATTTCTATTATTGTCATCAGTGCAAATTACAAATCCCGAAAATCCCGGGATTACTTGCCAAGAATCCCGGGATTCAAATTTCGAGACCTTAAAAAGTCCGGGATCCCGGGATTAACATTCGAGCGAGGGGCTCGAGGTTAGCCCAATTGATTGCGGATTATGCGCATAGGCAGACTAAACATGGATCGGTGCAAGTAATGGCGCAGTTTATACGACAGAAATATTGGATTCCGCGTTTAAGAGATGAGCAGAGGAAATTCTTGCACAAACGTGTTGTGTGCGTGCGCTATAATTATAGGCTAGAACAACAATTGATGGCCTTCTTCTGGTAAGGCTTTCCTGCACTCTGGGTTAGATTATGCAGGGCCTCTTAATGTGCATATAAGGGTGCGAGATGATTACGTGGCAAAAAGTAAATGCTGGATTGTGATCTTCGTGTGCTTAAAAACGCGTGCAATTCATATTGATATGGTGCTAGATTTGACGACGCAGTCGTTCATTGCGTGCTATGAGAGGTTAATTGGAAGGCGTGGGCGATGTGATAAGATGTATAGCGACAATGCGACAACCTTTGTTGGTGCTAGCAAGATGATAAAAACAGCTATCGAGTACTGGAGGGCGCAAGAGGTGCTAGATCATTTGAGCATGAAAGGAACTGAATGGCATTTCATGATTCCTGCTGCCCCGCATCAGGGTGGAATCTATGAGGCTGCTGTAAAGTCCATTAAGTTCCATTTGACGAGAATAGTGGGCCACGCTGGCACAAGATCAACTTGCGACATTGCTGGTTCAAATTGAGGCAATTCTGAACTCTCGACCATTGTACCCGCTGTCAGATGATCTAAATGATGGGCAGGCATTGAGACCAGGTCATTTCCTTGTCGGAGAGCCGTTGGTGTCACCCCTTCCATTCGTGCTAGAGGAGCAGCCAAGAAATGAGGGTACTAAGCTTTGGGAGCAAAGGCAAGCAATGGTGCGACACTTTTGGGCTAGATGGCAATCCGATTACTTGAACAGTCTTCAAGAAAGAAAGAAATGGCGAAAGGAGCGAGAAAATTTAAAAGTTGGTCAACTAGTAGTAAACAAAGCTGAGAAATTTCCACCTGCTCAGTGGGCTCTCGGTCGTGTGAGCGAGATAATTGTAAGCAAAGGCAAGTAAGATCTGTGGTAGTAGAGACAGGGACGAGCAGATTGAGCAGACCAGTACAGAAGGTGTGCATATTACCGATTGAACCTGCAAATGTGGAACGGCATTAGAAATATAATTAAGAATAAGAATATTATACATGTGATTGGTTTGAATCGAAAACCGGAGGTTTTCGCTGGCACTGTTTCGTACAGAGACGATGTCATAATGCGAATGCTCTTTTTCGGACTGGGACAATCGTCGCCATACGAATTGGGAGTTGGTTTTTGAATTTGATGTGAGCTAGACGCATAAGGGTTTTTTATGGCTGTGGCCTTTTTCCCTTTCAAAAAAAACGGGTTTGTGATTTGACCAGAGTTGTGCGTGTTGGGGTTTCCCCCTTTTGTTTAAATGCTGGCATAATGCAGAATGCATTATGCATAGGCATATTTCTTCTAGTTGTGAAATATATATTTTTTTCGGTTTTTGTCTTTTTTTAGTGCCTTCTTTTGTCATTTCTGCGATTTCTAGTACCTTTTCCTGCCTATTTTGCTATTTGATTTGATTTTCTAGCCTATTTCGTTATTTTGTTTTCCCTTTTTTACAGGATTTTGGGTTCTAAAAATCCATTCCAGTATAATAATATTGTGTGTGAACTCAAAAAAAAAATGGAATTAATGGGATTATTTCAACACATACCTCCCATGTAAACTTAAACTAAAACCCCTTAAAATACTATAAATGCCATTATTAGTATATGAGGTTACGTTAAAAGTCGCATATATGAGCCAATTATTAGTCGCTCCTGTTCGCGCTTTCTAGTGAACTCGTTACGCGCATAGGCGGTGAGCGTGCATGGTTCATGATGCGTACGCGCTGTGACAAATGTTGCTGTAAATAATAAACAGAAAACATCTAACAAATTTTTTTTTAGAAATATTTTCAATAATCTAAACGAAATAGAAAACGCTCATTGAGAACATATTTTTAATGCAACTTGAATATTTATAATGTTTTAATTTAAAACAATCTTTTTTTCTAAATTATAAAAATATATATTTTTTAAAGCTCCAATGTCACTACGCTAACAAAAAAAAAATCATCAACTTTCGTGAAATACTTTAAGAGAAAATGAGTTTTTAAAAAAAGATTGCTTAAAAATGTAATTGCTTATAAAAACATTAAAAATTAAAATTTTTCAAAAAAATTCTCAGAATCTCTTTCACATCTATAAACCTCTCTACTCACAAATTTTCACGCCAAAATTCCAACTTTACTGAAATCCGATGTCCAGTTGAGAAATTTCCACCCACTTCATAATACTAGAATTAAATGGTCTACAAAACTGCATACCAAAATTCTGATTGAAAGTTTGAAATTTTGGTGAAAATAAACAGAATTTTTCTAATTTTTGTATAAAGTTTGAAATCTGACTTTATATGGTGCTTGTTGTATACCTGCTAGACTTTTTTGATTATTTATTATTATATTTTATTTTGTGGANGTTCTTAAAAGACATTACTCTACTCTAAGCTTCGTGCAGTGGGCCATGAGAAAACCGTCATCTTTAAGGTATAGTCCAACCTTTCACAATATCTGGTATTAGTCTTAATCTGAAACGCAATAATCATTGAAAATTGACGCCGTTTATGGTGAAAAGCATTTAATATCACACTTTCAAACTAAAGCTTTCTAACCCTAGAAGCCTAATCTATTTGGGAGTAACGTAAAGCCTTAACATACGCCGTAGAGGCTTATGTACTTAAAAGATAACCTGTGAGCTAAAATATACTTAGTCCTGTCTTATTTTTTTAAAGAATATTGAATTTGTGAGTTTGACTAATAATAAAACATAGTTTTATTAATGAAAACTATAACCACATTTATTTAAAACAACAAAATAAAAAGTAAATTTTGTTTTGAAATAAAAAAGGACTCATTCCGTATACGCCTCGCAGACGTAGATTATACTTTTAGGGTTAACCCTTTCAGTACAAAAATTCAACCACTGGTTCTAAAAAATGTTAAATATGTATGCCGGCTAATTTTGGATCGTTCATTTTAAAAATCACATACAAAAATGTGTAATGCTTTGAGGTTTGCGGTCATTCGGGGTCCTTTTTAATGGTCAGTGATATCCTAGGTGTTTAAAAAAGAAAGGGATCTCAGCTATTTTTATTTTTTGCTTTCTTGAAATATATTTAAAAACTATGATTAATAAATTATGAATCAATTTTAACAAGCTCGAGGCCCAGCAATTAAATAAAACGCAAAACTTCGTGGCCACAATCAAGAGTTCCTGAAGATGACCTCAGATTGAGGTCGAAATATCGGCAATTAAAATATCAATAGAACGAAGTTTTGCGTTTTATTTAATTGCTGGGCCTCGAGCTTATTAAAATTGATTCATAATTTAAAATTCAAAGGCCAACAACAAAAACAAACTATGATTAATACCTAATAACTTTTCCGAATCTCAATTCCACGGAAATATGGTTAATATTTTTCAATAGATTATATTACTCACTATCGACTTTTTTGCAGCTTTTTACTTTTTTGACAAACACGGTCAACTGCAACTGCAGCTTGAACTTTAGTTTGATATATTGCTCAATTCTGTGGCTGCTACAGATCGGCCTAACTAAGTCGTATGACTGAGCAATTATATATCTATATATAAATACGCCACAAGAAAATTTTGCAATCCCTTTTTTGAAGGCACCGTTCCCTCGATTTCAATGAAACATACTTATACCGATTTAAAGGATATAACTTCCTCTAATCCAGAAATGTTAACCCCGATACATAGGAAGCGTGGCATCTGACATATAGACTAAAATGTGAAAACCACTATATCTCTAAAACCGATTATGCTGGTGAACTGAAACTTAGCGCAGATGCATAGATTGTAAATACCCTACTTACGGTGAAAAATGGTAGCTACTGGGAAAGTGGGCGTAGCACTTCCCATACAAACTGAAATTAACATAGCGCTTATATCAGGAACCTCTTATGTTAACATACCGAAATTTGACACAGCAACATATGTTGTCAATACCGTACTTACTTTCAAAAGGGGGTGTGGCACCGCCCATACAAACTGAAATTCTTATACCGCTTATATCTGGAACCGTTTATGCTAACGTCCTGAAATTTGACACAGCTATTTATGATATCAATAACGCACTTATGGCGAAAAGTGGTAGATAATGGGAAAAGGGGTGTGGCACCGCCCATACAAACTGAAATTCTCATACCGCTTATATCTGGAACCGCCTATGCTAACGTCCTAAAATTTGACACAGCAACATATGTTGTCAATACCGTTCCTACGGCGAAAAGTGGTAGATTTTGGAAAAGTAGTCGTGGCACCGCCCATAAAAACTAAAATTCTCATATTGCTTATCTCTGAAACCACTTATGCTAACGTCCAGAAATTTGTCACAGCTATTTATGATAATGAGAAAGGGGGTGAGGCGCCGCCCATTCAAACGGAAATTCTCATATATTATCTTTTGTTGTAAACCTTCAAGATACTTTCTCAACCGTTAACGATTCTGATGAAAAAGAGAAAGAGTTTATGTAGATGGGGTTAATTTATTTTTTAACCTCCAAGAGGCCCTCAGACAAATATAATGGAAAAACTTATTTATAGTCTGAATTGGTATATGTTTGACATATTAGTCAGTGATAAACATCTCATGTATACATACAAATACATATGCAAAAGCTCCTGAAGAAATTTGGAAGAGACTTGTTAGAATTCGCATTAATCAATCCGGTATTAACGTTCATAATTCAATTTTATGTTTTCCTGTAAATTCGCTATAAATTATGCTGGTGGACTTCAAAATAGTAATTCGCGTAAAGAAGTTAGTATTGGTGACAGGTAAAATTCAAAAGTGTATGAAAAAAGATGTCGAATTTCGACAACTGTGCGATACTAGTAGATACTAAAGGCCTGAACTACAAAACATAGCGACATGTAACACATCAGTTAGGCAAGTGCCAGTTTATATCATGTCGCTTATACATGTTTGAAAGTGATAAATGAAGACATTGCCGAATATATTGAAATCAAATCATGCATCCAAATTATGCATGTCAACAAAAGGAACACATGCGACATATTCAGCATTATTATTTACATTGTATATACGGGAAGAGATTTTCCGAATTTTGCAAGCTCCTACTATAGTAAAATTTATTAAACAATTATCTAATTAAAAATCTATATACCAACGGTGGGCAAACGGGCTCTTTGAGCCAAATGCGGCTCTTTGCTTAACAAAGTGCGGCTCTTTTTACCTTCTCCTTGCTTAGAATATTTTTGCTCTTTTTACTTTTTAAAATACATATTTCATACATATTACACATATACATACATATTTTACATACATACATATTATACATATAAATACATATTTTAGCCCACAGCAATTTGCCAACAAGAAAACAGCTGATCAAGAAGAGCTGGTTGGAATTCACGCAAATCCCTAAATTGAATTTGATGGTTTGGAAGTTGAAATATTAAAATGCGACTAATTAAACTTGTAAGAAATAAGTAATTATTCGTTTAGTCAGTGAACTGTGTCAGGATAAGAATTCAGGATTTGTTTTTTTACGTTTTCAATTTTATACTTTTTACAGGTCTATTCTGCGCTGGTAACATAAATTTTACAATCGGTAATTAAAGTGTCTGTCAATTTTTAAACCTTTTTCGCATTCTGTGCTCTCTTGTAACCGGTAAATGTGGTTACCATCTCATAAGCTGGTAACAAAATATTGCCCCGTGAAATATGCAATACAGGAATTTCCACAAATCTTCATAGCTGAGTTGCTGAATATTTTCACTGCATTACCAACGTACCTAGAATCGCGGTGACAAGAAGAGGTAACATTTTTTGGTAATAAAATTTTCCGGTCACAAAATCTTCGGTAACGTGCAGAATAGACCTGTTAATGTAAACAAAATTTCTATCAGCTGTTCGTCTAAATTGCAAGTTTCTGCAAATTTTCTGTTCGCGTACTATTTTGGATATTTTTCCCTTGTGAGAGAACAGATGATATTTCGCTGGAATTTCGCTGTTGGACATTTTTTACTGGAGATTTTAAACGATAGTTTAACAGAATTGTTACGAACGACTTTAACTGACCTAAAACCAGATTTTGAAAATCTCGCCAAAGGGATCTTTTGAATTTTCTTTTATATCTATCTTACGTACAAAAGAATAATAATAAAATTCATGTTTTTCATTTCTAATAATAATTTTATTTGAAATTGATTGAAATTGAAATTGAAAATTGAAATTGAAAATTGAAAATTGAAATTGAAAATTGAAAATATATAATAAAACTGTAGATTGTTGTTCTGTTTGAACTCACTAATCTCCGGAACTACTGAATGGATTTTCATGGGGCTTTAACTGGTATCTAGACAGTGACCTCGGACGTAACATAGGCTATATTTTATCAAAACTGGAATGTGGACAAAAAATATATACCAATTTTTGCAAAGAAAATTTACTTTGCACCAAATTCTTTTGAATACAATTTTGCTTTTCAGCGGCATCAACATATGCCAGTGTTTATTTTTCGTTATTGATATTTTTTTCGACTGAAATAGTAATAAGTGTCGTTCGTACATAGTGAAAACCATGATACAAAAAACAAGGTAGTTCCATTGTCACTTTTTCGTCGCCATATTAACAACCTGACAATTAAGCAGATTGTGACATTTTGTGCTACCATACCCAGTATCTAAAATCCTTCAAATTTTCTTATTAATTTTTTGTCGATTTAAAAATATTTGTTCTTAAGCATAGTATTTAATTCCTGTTTCACGCGAAAAAGCTGCTAAAGTGCATATAAAATTTGTTTCTGTGAAATAAGTGTGAAATTCCATAACATTTCCTCTGCAAAGTAGTATTCTGTTCACGCTGTGAAAAAGCTTGCAACATTTTTGCAACATGAAGCTAGCAACACAATTTTCATGGCATTTTTAAAAACACGTGTACATTTTAAATTGTGTGAAAGCTGACATTTTATAGAATTCAGTAGCAGCGAAAACAAAGGGGGGTTAAGTGATTAAACCTTACCCAAGCCGATCGTAAAACTTGCAACGCGACTTCAGCTTATGCCTGTCGGTATTGGCAAGAATTTCATCCCTCAAGGTTTAGCTTAACATAGTTCTAGGGATACACCCTGTGATCATGTTACTTTCCAGAAGGTGTCGCGCCCGTTTTTCTCATCTCTCATCTTCATCTCTTTCTGCGTCACCAGAATTTTAGTTTATGTGGCTTATACCGCTAGCTCTCGTAGCCGGATACGAGATCGTTTTCATATACCCCCATTTTTCGTAGATTTGGGATTGATTTCATTTACCTCTATTCCAGTTCTACGGTGGCACGCTGTATTTTCCAATAAACCCATATTTTTCCATGAGCTTGAGATTGACATATATACATACCAAGTTCCAGGACTCTACCCTAAATACTTTCAGAGATATGCACTATGAAAAATTCGATTTGTATGGGAGGTTCCACACCCCCTTTAGATATCGGTTTTGTTTTAGCCTATAACCATTCTTGGAAAATTTGTGTCCGAAATTTCAAAAAAATCGGTATAGCCGGTATGGGCATTGTGACTCCTCAAGGGAAATGAACTAATGATTGCAAAAAATGAAATCAAACGTCATAGTTGACCAAAAAAGAACATTAGACTTCATTCTCTCAACTTCTCAGAATGTAGAAAAGCTAAGAAATATATAATAAGATAGTATATATTAAAATAGCCTCCAGAACATTTACCAAAGCGCCCCTGAACTACACAAATCAGGTTGGTTGAAAATTTGTTTTTATCTATTTATTTTATACTTCACTTTTGGGTGTGTAAAAATTTCATGTGAAAACAATATGTGTTGCTTGAAAAATTTCACGGCCCATGGGTTCCAAAGTAAATTCCATTTGCTGTTAAATGGACAAAGACAATATGTATTAAATAACACATCGAAATGTATAATTTCAGTGTCTGAATTATATCAGAATCATCGTATCCGATATAGAAAACTACATTGTGAAATAATCAGATAACATGAGGACACTAAAAAAATTTTAAAATATGTTCATGATAATGATTTGGCAAGTTGTTATCGAATTTAATGTAAAATTTAAACATTTTTAAGATAGGATATTAATTATTTTTAAAAGGTAAATATTAACACAACTATTTTATTTATAACCCCAAATTTAGGATAAAAAATCTCCCACACCAAAAAACTTACAATTGGGTAACGCCACTTCGAATTTTTCACAATTGAGCAATTGTCAAAAATCTGCTTTTTAATCAAAAAGTTGTTTATTGAAACTACCTTCTTTTTTGTATCATGGTGAAAACGGTCTTGAACATAGATACATATGAGGTTAAACGTTTCTCGCGGAGTTTTGTGTCTTACAAGAGTGGTGTGTTTCTAAGAATCCGTAAGTCAAAAGATAATCGGTAGGTAGAAACTGATTTATTTAAATTTCTTTGTGTTTCGTGTATCACTATGGGATTTTGTACATACAAATTAATTAGATATTTTGAAAACGCTCACATGAAAAGCATGTTCTGTGAATTAAGCGGATACAGTTCGAAGCAATCCCTTGAGTCAAGAATTGACATTTGGAATTAATTATGTATTTACATTTCTAGCGAATTTCTAATTTGCGGAATAAAAAGAAATTTATTTAAAAGGAAATAAAGCGTGTGGTTTCAGCATTGACTTATCGAGAAAAACGTTTTTTTTAATTTGTGTGAAGTATTGAAATTTTAAAGTAAAAAGAAAATGCATGCGCAAAACGAAAAACAAAATTCAATAAGTGTTTTCCCTATGAGCGAGAGATACTATGTACCTACATATCAATGAAATATACATTTGGAGTCATAAATGAGTCTTTAAGGAGTCCCATTTCGGAGCCTTTACGCTCATAATGAGCTCATTTAAGAGCCCGAAATTAGTGTGTTTTCCGTCCTCCGAAGGTCGACTTATATGAGCTTAAATTCAGACATCAAAAGAGCCTCCAAATGAGTCATATTGGACTCTTATTGGCTTCATAAACGGCTCATTTTGGACTCTTTTTAAAGCAATTTTTGGCCTCATATATGAATCGTTTCAGAGTTTTTTTGAGGCTCTTAAATGTGTCTTATAGTCCTCATAAATAACTTCATTCGGATTCTTATTTTATGTTGTCCTTTGAGCCATATTGGCCTTATTTTTCAACTCTTATTGAACTTCAAATACTATACACATGTATGTATACATACCTCAGTTCATATAAACATTCCAACATACATTTAATAGCAGCAGCTGCAGCTAAATTTTGTATATTTTTTGTTTTCTAAATATTTTCAATTTCTGTATAAACAAGTTTAGATATAAATTTCGAATCTTTATTGTTTTTATATAGCCACAAAGTGCTGGCTCCTAACTTCGATCATTTATAACACCTAAAATATTCATATAAGAGTCACACATTTTTTGTTTTTGAAGCTCATATTTCTTACCCACCTAGGACTCCTTTCAGACTCATATATTCTGAACGCTCAGAATATGTTTGTCAGAATATGTTTTATAAACCAATAATAATAATAATAATAAAACTGTAGATTGTTTGTCTGTTTGAACTCACTAATCTCCGGAACTACTGAATGGATTTTCATGGGGCTTTAACTGGTATATGGGTAGAGAGTGACCTCGGATGTAACCTAGGGTATAAAAAAATTAAACCTGACAAAGGGCGATGCACCTCCCATAGTCGTGACATTTTTAATCAGCTATAACTTCGGAATCTTACGTCACATGAATTTGAAATTTTGCTCTGCATCGCAAAAAATGGTGCCGGCAGATGGCGCCGGAGTCGAGATATTTAGAGACCCCATCTTTATCGTATGACCAGGAGTAACGGGTATTAACTTTATGATAAAAAGAATACGGTAGGAATATCAATGATTAAGAAGAATACGGTTGGAATATCAATGACCCCGTTTGAACGGGTAAACTTTCATCCTGGGAACAGGAGGATTATAGAAGATTACGCACTCTTGGCAAACCTTCCAATACGTACAGATATCTCACAGGTGGAAATAAGAGCTCATATCATCGAGGAATATTAGTACTTAACCCAAATGCTATCTCAGCGCTATTATTCTTGGCCTATGAGTAAGCAAGGTTCTGCTCTTTAGTCCTTTCAACCTGAACTAATAAATTTTACATTACAAACCGTTTTTGCATAGCAACCCCATTTTTGTATTGCCAGGCATTTGCTAGTTTGAAAATAAAATTTTAGTTTTCCTTGTTCTTTTTTGTGGCTCTTTGTAGCATTTAGAACTTAGATGTTGCGCTTTTCGGCCTCGGCCTTGCCCACTCCTGCTATATACATTTTCATACAAGGCAGGATTAAACAGTATTAAAAATATGCTGCAGAAACACAACAGCAAACAACAGCTGAGCTAAGAAGCAATGACATGCTATAACAGTATGTTTGAGATGGAATGACATGCCATAGCAATGCATGAAGTTTTTGAAAATGACATTTTAATAGATACGCTGGGAAGAAGTTAAGAAAATGTTTAAATTTATATTTTGTTACCTACTTCACCGATTTGAAATCTGAAAACTGTACCTTTCATGAGCATGAAATGGTATTATAACTTTGGTCCGATATTTGTAAGTACCAGAATAAGAAGAGATAGACTCATGAAAATGTGTACTTATGTATGTGACCAGAACATCGAGCTGAGCCGACTTAGGCATATGGCAACCGAACTTCGAGCCCCCCCTGCCCCTACGTAGCGACGCCCATGCTTATATATTTAGAGGTCGCTCAAAGCGCCCAAAGTTTTTCATGTATTTTATATGGGGAAAAACAACTTTTCGTAGAAATGGTATAGAATAGTTAAAAATCAATATTTTTCAACCAGAAAACTCTGTTTATCTGCAGGAGATTCCTAATTATAATACCCAATTGTTTATTTGACAATTTTTTCATCGCAACCATGATACAAAAAGAAGGTAGTTTCAATAAACAACTTTTGACGGATAATAAAATTTTTTGAAGTTTCATAAATTGTGAGCATTCTCAACGGCCATACCACTTTTATAATATTAAAACAATAAATCGGAGTATTTTCTTTCCCACATTTATACCAGTTTAATAATATATCAAATGAAAAATCATTATCAGTGCTTGGTAATTTTTTTACTTACGTGGTTCGTACCTTTTTTTATTAAAAATATATAAAATATGTAATGTTAAAGGAGACTTCATTGAAATTGTTCTTTTTATTTTATAATAAAAATCACGAGAGCATTATGTTGTTATTTTTTCATTTTCTTATTTTGTATGCAATCTTGCAATTTAAAAATCTAATTCTAAAGAATACTCTTTCCAAATAAATCCTTTTGTAATCGCCAATTCCATGTGAATAAATTGTTCTCATAACTTAACATGCAAAACAAAAACAAATTGGGAAAAATTATTTTTGTTTTAGTTTATAATTTTGGGAATATTTGTTCACATTAAATTCGTGAAAATTTACTTTTAAATTTCTCATCAGATTTTGCAAAAAATTAGGCTTTGTGGTTAGCGTATCACCATTAACTTCAACAAACTTCGAATTTAAAATTTCCAATGTATGCAAAAAACTTGAATTCGGGTTGCGCAGACCGGCCTCCGATAAGCAATTAGCATAAGTATAATTTTGATCACTTTCTTCATCCGTTCTGAAACCTAGTTTCGTCAACCCCCTTTTTGAAATTATCTATGCATTAATTTTCAGGTTCATCATATTCGACATCTTTGAGTGGACTGATGAAATCTTCTGCTTAAAAAAAAATATATTACTGCTGGTGATCAGGTAGCATGAATTTAATGAAATGTCATAATTTTATTAAAAGTCAAATGGTTAACAACAACAACGAATGTCATTAAATGAAACTACCTTCTTTTTTGTATCATGATCGGAACTATAATTCATAGGTCCGCCAAAAACCCGAAAAATACAATTGGACGACCAATAAAAAATCGTTATTATTAAAAAATGGTTAAATAAACAATTGGGTATTATTATTTGAAGTCTCCTGAAGAGAACCAGAGTTTTCCGATTGAAAAATATTGATTTTCAAGAAATCTATACCATTTCTACGAAAAATTTTATTTTTCCCATATAAAAATTCACGCTTTGAGCGACCTCTAAATATTTTTTGATTTCAAAATAAAAAAATAGGGGTTACTTTTTTCGATGTAGAACAATCCTAGGGGGTAGAGCATTACAATTCCGACTTTACTGTTTTTGGACCACCCTAATGTGCATACATACCTAGCATATACATAAGTTCTTATGCATTGAGTGCAAAAGAGTGTATTTTAGTAAAATACAAAATAAAATTTTATGTTCCTACATATTTCTTGCTTAGCACCATATAAAAAGTGTTTTACACATACATATATATGTATGTACAAGTGTATGTAATGTTGCATAACAAGCCAATTAATTCAATTATTGGTTTCCTTTTGTTTTCTTAACTCCGTTAAATTAACTGATTTTATGAATTAATATATTTATTTGTAATTTTTTATGGAATCGGCATCGGCACCGGCCGATTCTTTCCCCATACGCCGATTAATCGGCATCGGCATCGGCACCTGAAGAAAATTGGAACCGGTCGGACCCTAAAAATAACCAATTATTTAAAAAATAATTTCTGTTTTTTTAGTTTGATTTGTTTTTTTTTTCAGATGCAAAGTGTGACATAACTCTTTTAACTCCTTTTTATTTTCAGGGGAGCTGCCAGCTGCTGTTCAACACAATGCCGCCTCGAAAATGATGCCTACTACCCGTGTGTTATTATTTTCGAACTGGATGGATTTGATAATTATTGTTGCCTTCACTGTTACTTCGCGAAACATATCGCCTTCCACTCAAAATGGATTATAAATACTGCACATATTAAATTGTATACACTCACACACATGTACGTAGTTACAACCCAGCGAAAACTTTTCATTTTTAGGAACCACTTATTTATGTATCAATGGAGTAACGCATTACAAGTCGCCTCAAGACAATTTCCGCTTATCCATCGCATTACATCTAATGCAATGGCAAGAAATTTTACATTTATTCGATTACCTCCAATGACATGCACATGTTAAAATAATGCATTCTGTAAACGAAAAGGTAAACTCTCGATTGGGGAAGCACTTTTCGAGAGTAACCGCTTACCTTCTCGTTTACACAATGCATTACTTTAGCATGTGCATGTCATTGGAGGTAATCGAATAAGTGTAAAATTTCTTGCGATAGGCGAAAATTGTCTTGAGGCGGCTTGTAATACGTTACTCTGTTGATACAAAAATAAGTACTTTCCAAAAACTTAAAAGTTTTTGCTGGGGACTGATTCAAAACTGACACACTACCATTAACATATGACAATTTTGACACACTTTTTAATATCTTGCGATTTACGATAACTTTACATTTGTTGTTAAGAACTAAATATTTGTTATTTTGTTTTTTTAAGAAAAATATCTATTAATGCAAATTGCACATAAATATTCGAGCATTTTTCAACAAATTGTAACTGAATCAAAACAATGGAAACATAAATGGCTGTAAGCTCCTTTTGAATACAACCGACAAAAAAGTTTAAATGAGAACAAAATATGTAAAACCAAAATGCATGTTTATGTAAATGCATAAGTGCATATGTATATATATACGAATATATGTCCATGAGGACGACATCTTTTGACAATTGTTTACTTAAGAAAATATTGTAGAAAGCAAATGTAGGCTGCATATATGTATACATACCGTCGCCTGGGTAAAAGATTGTCGTAAGCGCAATTTTGACGATTTTTAGTTCTAGATGCAGTTACGTATATGTTTTGAAATAACGTATTTCGATTGGTGTTATCAGTTTTTAGATATCTCCTTTAGTTTCCGAGATATTGACTAAATTTTTTTCGATATTTTAGTAAAAATTTAGTTAGTGATGCAGTCATATTAAACTAATCAATAAAAGTGTCGTCAATTTAATAGAAATGTTGATCACATTTTGGCGTTTTTCATACAAAGTGGCTGCCAATTTGTGGACAAATGACGCTTACGACAAAATTTTACTAAAGAAAATCCGTCATAAACTCAAACCTAATTAACAATAAATATTAAAAATGAAATAATTTCAGAATTTTGTGAACTTGTAACATTTTCAGAGACTTTGGAGAAAACCTATCTTCGCGTTTTTGAGAAATTGCATTCCAAACTTCTATCGCGATTTCCCACAACCTGCCGAAATTAACATACGACAATCTTTTACCCAGGCGACGATACACTCATGCATACAAACTTATGTAAGTAACTAAGTTACATATATAAAATATATTTATGCAAATAGAAAGTAATGAAATCTCGTACGTTATTAAAACAATGAAACTAGATTGTAAATATGATGTACTATTAAAGCTTTAGTTAAACTCATAAGTGGATACAAGCCTACTATGTTTTTATTATACTTTACACCAGAGATGTGAGAATTGATTATTTTTGACTGCTCTTCTGGGTGTACTAGTTATACCCAACAATGTCTTAGAGCAACTGGTAGGTTTTTTTTTATACCCGAGCGCACTTGTGCACAAGGGTATTATAACTTTGTTCACATAACGGTTGTTTGTAACAGGCACAACGAATCGAGATAGATATAGACAAATGTATACATATTTAAATGATCAGAATGAAAAGAGAAATCGATTAAGCGGTGACTGACTGTCTGTCCGTCCGTCCGTCTGTGCACACGATAACTCGAGTGAAAATTGAGATATCTTAACGAAACTTTGTACGTGCACTTTTTTCCGGCGTAGGACGGATGGTATTGANTTTTTTTTCAGATGCAAAGTGTGACATAACTCTTTTAACTCCTTTTTATTTTCAGGGGAGCTGCCAGCTGCTGTTCAACACAATGCCGCCTCGAAAATGATGCCTACTACCCGTGTGTTATTATTTTCGAACTGGATGGATTTGATAATTATTGTTGCCTTCACTGTTACTTCGCGAAACATATCGCCTTCCACTCAAAATGGATTATAAATACTGCACATATTAAATTGTATACACTCACACACATGTACGTAGTTACAACCCAGCGAAAACTTTTCATTTTTAGGAACCACTTATTTATGTATCAATGGAGTAACGCATTACAAGTCGCCTCAAGACAATTTCCGCTTATCCATCGCATTACATCTAATGCAATGGCAAGAAATTTTACATTTATTCGATTACCTCCAATGACATGCACATGTTAAAATAATGCATTCTGTAAACGAAAAGGTAAACTCTCGATTGGGGAAGCACTTTTCGAGAGTAACCGCTTACCTTCTCGTTTACACAATGCATTACTTTAGCATGTGCATGTCATTGGAGGTAATCGAATAAGTGTAAAATTTCTTGCGATAGGCGAAAATTGTCTTGAGGCGGCTTGTAATACGTTACTCTGTTGATACAAAAATAAGTACTTTCCAAAAACTTAAAAGTTTTTGCTGGGGACTGATTCAAAACTGACACACTACCATTAACATATGACAATTTTGACACACTTTTTAATATCTTGCGATTTACGATAACTTTACATTTGTTGTTAAGAACTAAATATTTGTTATTTTGTTTTTTTAAGAAAAATATCTATTAATGCAAATTGCACATAAATATTCGAGCATTTTTCAACAAATTGTAACTGAATCAAAACAATGGAAACATAAATGGCTGTAAGCTCCTTTTGAATACAACCGACAAAAAAGTTTAAATGAGAACAAAATATGTAAAACCAAAATGCATGTTTATGTAAATGCATAAGTGCATATGTATATATATACGAATATATGTCCATGAGGACGACATCTTTTGACAATTGTTTACTTAAGAAAATATTGTAGAAAGCAAATGTAGGCTGCATATATGTATACATACCGTCGCCTGGGTAAAAGATTGTCGTAAGCGCAATTTTGACGATTTTTAGTTCTAGATGCAGTTACGTATATGTTTTTGANAAATAAGAATATTATAAATTTTTGGAAAATGGGCGTAGCCACGCCCACTTATGGTTACATGTGTATATCTTGGTAACCGCTGCACCAATTTCTTCCAAACTTGGCACAGTTACTGGCCTTGGTAGAGCATACCAAATGGCCGAAAATTTTTATTCGGACAATAACCACGCCCACATTCCATATAACGGTAATTTGGAGAAATACGAAATCTTCGATAAATCAGTAAATATTAAAGCTAATTTATTCATAATTGATGCCTGCAACAATTCTTTACCAGGAAATACGTTTATGATAAAATTTTGGAAAATGGGCGTGGCACCGCCCACTTATCATCACATATATGTATCTCGGTAACCGTTCTACCAATTTGTACCAAACTATGGCGGTATGGCTGTTGTGCTTGCCACATAAAAGGAAAACAGTAAAAATTATTGAAATCGGACTAAAATTGAGGCCGCTTTCCGTATAACGGTAAATTCTATAAATGCTTGAAACTTCAATATTTCGAAATTTAAGGACGCTAATTTACTCAAAATTGATACACCCCGGCTTACCATGTAACGGTAGCTTTCGGAAAGGTGAAAAACATATATTTAATACTTGCGCCGGTTATTTAATGTTCGGCTCCGCCCGAACTTAGACTTTCTTTCTTGTTATTTGGTAGGTTTGTAGGCTAGACTGCATTTTGGTAGGTTCCGCGACAATAATAGTTATTTGCGCAAAATAGGAAATACATAAAGCAACGCGCTGGGGTGAATTTGTTATAATTTTAATGGAAAAATAAGAAAAGTCAAAACACCAGTGTAATAAATATGGAGTTAAAAATTGTGATTTTATTGTCAAGGTTGATTACAAGGTTACCTTTGTAATTGTGTCCGAATGACGAGGTAGCTGCTCTGATTACGATGGCTGTCTTCCAAGAAGTGAAGTGGTTAGTATTCGCATTGTCATCTCAAACCACCGTACGGTCAACTTTCGTCAAGTTTCCCCTAACTTAGTTACCGTACGGCGGGTAGCCCAAACATCCCGGCCCCCTTGCGGCAAGCAACATTGTTTTATTCTCTTACGAAGCAGTTACCATATCGCATACAAAAATTAGTTATAATATTCATTGCCTTTGGATTTCAGGTGGTCGATCAGGTTCCTCTATCGCCGACACATACCGCTTCAATTTCTGTCTTCTCACACCAACGCTTCTGCTTAGGGAACGGAAGAGATGTAGAATGTTAAATGAAACTAGAGTGCCAGTTACTGTCGAAATTCGACAGTTTTTCTAGTTTTTAGGAGCCTTGGAGAGGTTTTCTAACTTAACACGTAGCAAAACTTATACGGTACAAATTAACGTACCGGAACATCTTCTGCTTTGGAACTAAAACATAACTATTTTTTTTTTATCTTAGGAGGACTTCGGCAGGACTTGGATTTGACCCCAGTTCGATGAATTCGATGGATTTTAAAAACACTGAAGTTCGATGAATTTCAAAAACACTAAAATCCGATAACTCAACAAAATTCGTTAACTCGACCAATTTCGATAACTGTGAAATTCGACGGCTCGATAAATTTCGATAGCTCAAAAATGAAAATTCTTTGGATACCTTTATAAATTTTTACTTTTACACCACATTTTTCGAAAACTATCTAAACATTTTGATAACTCGTTACACTCTGTTAAGACGATTATATAACCTTGAAATTTCGATAAATCGATATATTTTGAAAATTCCATAAACGCTTCGTTGAACCAACCAATTTCAGTAGATCAATAATTAGCGATAACTCTGTAAGTTGAA
>NW_016160540.1:22199-28193 GCF_001687245.7 Rhagoletis zephyria | reverse complement strand
GTAACTAACTCACCTCGTGGTGGCGGCGCCCTTATATACCTGCGCTGGCACTTATGGCAACTCTAGAACATTCTGAAGTTTATCGCTCATTCTCTTTCTCTCGCTGTTCGCAGTGTTCATCCAACTTGACGTTTCTCTTTGTGGAACATTCTACGTCATTCTTCGAACATTCTGCCTATTTCTCCTGTTCGCTTTGTGTTGCCGCAGTATTCGCCACAATATAGATGTACATGCATGAGGTGCGTATAGTAACAAATAGTCAGTACTAATTTGTACTGGAACCTGCAAATTTTTACTGGAAATGTGTATTATTATAGAAAATTTGCAAGAGAGCACTGAATCGAGAGCGTAACAACACGAGAGAGCTGCAAATTCTGGCTAGTCATGATTCAATAACACAAGGTTATGTAATTTGTGACAGCTCAAATCTGACACTCCTTTATCTAGATTTGTATTTTGGAAGTAGGAGAAAGGGGAAGAATGTGATCGCCTTTTGCGAAAACGGTAGTAGAAAGGTACTAAAAAAGTGCGCAAAGTATACAATTAGAAGTAAAATATGCATTATTAATTCTATGTGAATTCGCAATATATTTGGTTTTTAAATGGAAATACTAAACAACACGTAAAAATATAGATTATTAATTTGAGTTACTCGTCATTTCCTGGAGCAGATCTAGAATACCGACCGTTCAGCTATGCAAAAACGAAAAATGCAGATCAATAGAACTTTTTACGCTCATTTCCACCATGCCAAAATTATTTAGCGCAAGTAAAATATAAAGACGTTTTAGAAGGTTAAAGTTAAATTTTTTGATTTTTTTAAATATTAATATCTTATGAACCACATAACCGATTAAAAAACTAATAACGTCACCATAAAAATAATCACTTTATCTTTCAGCTCATACACAGAATTGAAATTGTTTTTTATATATTTAAACCAAAGCCACTAAAAACCGAACAAAAGTTATTTATTCATGAAATGACCTTTTTTGGAAAAAAACTGCTTGATTAATGGTAAAGAAATTTATATTATTTAGAAAGCACAAGCTATTATCTTTAATTCGAAATACATATTTTATCATGATCTACTTTTGGGTTTTAACAACACTGGTTTACAGCAAAAATGTTCCTCAGATGCCACTATCCAATTCCCAAGTAGAATTCCTCGGTTATTCCGAAAATCGAGATAATTTTTTTTCTATGGATAACTTTTCGAGATATTTGCAATTTACCGTTATTCAGCTTTAAAAAATACGTATATCTTACGAACCAAATGGGAAATGAAATCAAATAAAATTCTCCAAAAACCGTATATACATCACTTTTCGATAGCCCTGATAGTTTCTGAGAAATTAAATAATCATTTCTGACGCCTCTTGTTCTCGATTCAAACACTCTACCTACTCAGGTGTACGTGGCGTGTGAGTAACACTCTTTTCTGCTCATATTTTACAAAAAAATCCTTGCGTATTTTCATTTGACCAATCATTATTTTCTTATTTATTTATCGATTTTCTTTATTAGTAGCTTCATTTTTTTCTAAAGGAACAGGCTTTAACACAAGTTCAAAATATTTACACAGAAACTGTTACTTATTTACTTTTTTGCAGGTTAAAGTTAGAATTTTTTGCATTTTTCCATCAAAAAAACAAAAAATCTGGAATGATTAATTAATTTCTTAGAAACTATCAGGGCTATCGAAAAGTGATGTATATACGGTTTATAGAGAATTTCATTTTCTTCCATTCACTGTACCTCGCATTACGATTATTTAATTGGTTCTTAAGATATACTTGATAAAGTGAAACCACTCTTTTTTTAAGCTGAATAACGGTAAATTGCAAATATCTCGAAAGCGTATCCATACAAAAATTAATTAATTCGATTTTCGGAATCAGCGAGCAGTTCTACATACAAATTGGATAGTGGCATCTGTAGAACAAAATAAAAATTAAGATTTGTGATCCAGTGTAATTAAGTGATTATAAAAAATTTAAATAAACAAAGCAAATAAACCTCTTATATCTTCTTTGTTTTTTACCTGCGCCAAATAAATTTGGTATTGTTGAAATCAGCGTAAAAAGTTCTATCAATCGGCACTTTTGGTTATTTTATAGCTAAACGGTCGCTATGCTAGACTTGTTCCATAATATTACGCAAACTAAGGTGATGCCAACGAATATTTATAATAATAATAATAATAGATTGGCGCTTACACATACGTTAGTGTTTGGCCGAGCTTCTCCTCCGATTTGTGGCGTGCGCCTTGATGTTGTCACACAAAGCGGAGGGACCTACAGTTTTACGCCGACTCCGAACGGCGTTTGTATTTTTATGAGAAGCTGTTTTTCATGGCAGATATACACTTGCTGTTAAGAAAAACCTTTTTTCTATACTTTTTTTCGATGTTGCTTTGACCAGGGCTTGAACCCACGAACAGCGGAGTGTAAGCGCGCACTGCTTACCACTACACCACAGCGGCCGACACCAACGAATATTTAGTATGAAGAATTTTTGGTTTTGCTACTAATATAACTAGAAACTGTAGAGTGAGCAACATTCTGCACAAGTAAAGGAGCCGATTTTATGTGTGAGAGCGAGAAGACTGTTTTATTACAAAGCCTTTCTATTATTGATGCCTGGATTATAATGGCAGTAACGGATCGGAGTGAACTGTCACTTAATTATCTATTGTATGGGCAATGAATTCAAAAGATTATAATGCGCTTGAACGCAATGTAAAACGGAAGCATCTAAAATCAATAGATCCTTACGAATTCGCCACGATTTGTTACGATTCGCCCCGTGCATTATAACCAAGGTATTAACAATGCTCGCCAGTGTTGGGATTTTTGGTACAATTGTACTTTTTTGATACAATTGCATTTACAATATACTTTCCCACTATGCAGTACTTTTTAGTACAATTTTGTGATGAATCCTAAAAATATATAGCTCTGAAAATTCACTGCGGCTGCGGGAAATTTTTTATTCTTTTCCTAATAAACAATCGTGGTACAAAGCTCAATAAAAATATTAAAAATAAAATGTTAACAAGCCACAATAACATTGACAAATACATAGTTTAGGAAGAGCCTGCCTGAAACTATACAAAAAAGCAAATAAGCAAATGGATGTATAGAATTGACAACAACAACCACGCTGTCGAGTTTAAATAGCGGCAAATCAGCTGCACTTGATAGTAGTTGGTTGAATAAGGAAAATGAATTAGCAACAAGAGTTTACGGGATGTACATAGCTCAGTGGTTAACGCTTCTGACTTTGAACATCGAATTCGCAGGTTCGATCCCTGCTGAAGTCTAGAAAAAAAAAGTCTGATGAGGAGATGTGGTGATCTCCGAAATAGTGCTATAACTTCTACCGCTTAGACTTTGTTGCTTTTTCAATTTTTCCTAATAAACAATCGTGGTACAAAGCTCAATAAAAATATTAAAAATAAAATGTTAACAAGCCACAATAACATTGACAAATACATAGTTTAGGAAGAGCCTGCCTGAAACTATACAAAAAAGCAAATAAGCAAATGGATGTATAGAATTGACAACAACAACCACGCTGTCGAGTTTAAATAGCGGCAAATCAGCTGCACTTGATAGTAGTTGGTTGAATAAGGAAAATGAATTAGCAACAAGAGTTTACGGGATGTACATAGCTCAGTGGTTAACGCTTCTGACTTTGAACATCGAATTCGCAGGTTCGATCCCTGCTGAAGTCTAAAAAAAGAAGTCTGATGAGGAGATGTGGTGATCTCCGAAATAGTGCTATAACTTCTACCGCTTAGACTTTGTTGCTTTTTCAATTTTTCCTAATAAACAATCGTGGTACAAAGCTCCATAAAAATATTAAAAATAAAATTTTTTATTCTCTTTTTGCTTTCGCCTTCTCGTTTTTGCCCTTGTAAGTTTTGAAAAAATGTTTTGAACGAACCATTATAACATAGCACAAGGTGTGCTATCAACCTCACATTCCCAGGAAAATTTGGAAATAATATTTTCGATACTAAATCTTATTAAAACAAAATGTCAAATTCAGCTTTATATAGAAACAGTGTCTTTTAATTGGGAAAGAGATTTTCTTAAATATCATGGCACGTAGTCATAGAGAATTTAGAAAAAGGTTTTAACGATTAAAATTGTGTTTTATTGTAATCATCATTTTAACTCTTTCATAGGCAACTTACAATGCATTTTATGGCAAAAACAGAGTTTTAACTTTAAAATGTGGAGAACGCGGTTTTAAAATGGTAAAATAAGGTTCTAAGTTTTGTTTTGTTGTTGAAGTAGTAAACGCAATAGCACCCAGGTTCACTCGGAGCGATTCCAAACATTATTTTATTTTTATTTTTATTTCACTATAAACATTATTTTATTAAGTTTTGTTTTATTATATTTTTTTTGTTTATGGTATTTCATATAATTATTTCGTTATTAATACAATTTTTTGGAGTTTAATTTTAATTAGAAAGGCCAGAAAAACTATAATTAAATAACAAAAATTAAAGTAATATTTAAAAGAACAAAAAATATGTAAAAAAAAATGTTCCTTGGCAGTGGGACTCGAACCCACGACTTCCCGGCTTGCTAAATCCGCAATCCTACAGCGGACACAGGGTGAACTAATTAAAGTACTCATATTTCTATATATTTCCGGGTAAATTTTTTCTCTTCATATGGATATCACTGTTCTCTCTCATCTTAACAAAAAGCTTTTTCTAACAGCCAGTTGCACCAGATTCATTTCAGTTTGATTTTCGAATTTTTGGTTTCACCAATCCATCTTAATTTGACCTATGCTCTTCACTTAAATAAAAATTAAATCAGAATAACCACACTCAGAGGTGTTACACGTTTAATCAACAGATCATTGTGTTTCTGCTGCTTACTTGTATACCAGCCCTGCTTTTACAACACAGCGTGCCAAAGCTTTCAAAAGCTCTCAGTACAAATGAAAGCTTTCGCTGGCCTAGTCTGTTTTACAACCACTTTTTACTCACTTAAATAAATAGACTGTATTTTAACAAGAATGAGTGTTAACTTGGGACTATAACTATGACTTTACGACCCCCACATATTGACTAGATTTGGCTATTTATTTTATTATTTTTTAGTTTTAATTATTTGTTTATAAAAATATAGTTTATTCCTTAACAAAAACTGTATGAATCTAGCTTTGAATCCTAGTACAATATTAAAAAAAATCGGCAACTTTCGTAAAAATTTCAGGCTTTCTATTTTAATTTGTTTTTTAATATGTTACTGTTTTTTAGCCTCTCAATTTTAGTGCAAGTTTAAAGTAGCTGGGACTTATCGTTATATGTTTGGCTTTTTTTTACGATGTCGGTAATTTTCTTTCATATTATCTAAGTAGGTTTGACGATTATTTTAATGAAGAAAATAAGCAACACCATTAAAAAAAAGTATTAAAACTTAACAACAAGTCGCTGCTATTTTGAACTTGCACTTTATTTAATTTGAATGGGCTACAAAACTGGATACTTAAAATTTGTATTTCTAGGAAATCTAATTAAAAGGCTCGAAATTTTTACGAAAGTTTGTTGCTTTTTTTAATCTTGCGCAAAGATTGCACCTTGGATTTATACGGGTTTTGCTAAAGTATAAACTGCACACACACAAATATTTAAAATTAAATAATTTTAAGATAAATGGCCAATCTTGTCAATATGTGCGTGTCGTAAAGTTTTGATAAGCACTTGAAATAGTATTAAAATGTACTGTAATATAATAAGTTATTTGTTTTTGTTATTTTTTGGCCTTATAACAATTATATACAACAATTTATATTGAGCTCGAGGCCGTTTTTTAAATGAAAATTTATTGTGGAAAAGCAACAATAATTTGAAAAAATGGTAGAAGTGATAGCTATTTCGGAAATCACCACATTTCCTCATCAGACTTCTTTCAGTAGGATTCGAACCGACGATCCCACTGACTCAGCCAGTTGCCTATGCAC
>NW_016160540.1:18063-20258 GCF_001687245.7 Rhagoletis zephyria | reverse complement strand
ACTAATTTACTTCGTTTTTAAAAAAGCTTGTCGGCGAATTCAGCGTACATGCATAATTGGTTAGGTATGTATATGTATGTATGCAGATATTTAAATGCCGTATTGCTATTCGCGCAATATAAGCAAACGATAATTTACAAGGCGTACTTAGCACGGTGCATAGGCAACTGGCTGAGTCAGTGTGATCGTCGGCTCGAATCCTACTTAAAGAAGTCTGATGAGGAAATGTGGTGATTTCCGAAATAGCTATCACTTCTTCCATTTTTTCAAATTATTGTTGCTTTTCCACAATAAGTTTTTCATTAATACAAGAGTTGTTAAAATCGCATAGTGAATCTCACCAGTGCTCGATAAAATAATTTCCGAACATCACCATTGTGTACCTACCAAAATGTACGAATCTGTACAAATGTGTGTGTGATCCCTGCTTTAAGTGGATATGCATTTAGTGTGCAATTCTCAAATCTCTCCTCGCTGAAAATATTAAAGTGAGTGAAAGGCATTTCAAGCCATGGTCAACGCTTAACCACCATGGCTATCACACGGCGCTTTAAGCATCGATCCCACTCCACTCCCGAAGTGACTTTTGATATGGTTGTAAGCTACGGCTTGCAAGCCGCACAGGGGTTCTGCATGAATGCATCCCTGAATAAATCCCAGCTCATTGTACAGCAGCCTACGACAACAAGAGCAATGGATACACGGTAAAAGGGGCACATCCTGCGCTACCGCTTCATCGGCCTCCCCGCATATCTCTCTCTCTCTCTCTCTATCTCATATCAGAAGTGCACCTATAAACCATATGGACTCATTGAGCTCCATACAAGATACTCGTAACAAAAGTAATCCCTACCTCCTCTACTTTTCTAACCCGATACATAAAATCTAAACCTAGTTTCCCGCTCTCCCTCAGCTAAACAAAAATGATTTGTATCACAATTTGAAAGATTAATGTCTGAGCTACTGAAAATTACACAAAAAATTACTACTGCAAACAAAGACAATAAAACCTCTAACGAAGTAGAAACATTGAAGCCCCATTTCGAATTACTAAATAACGAAAAAGACGAGATGGAAATACAGGGCTCCTGCAACCCCCTCTTCCTCGAAAATGAAAATTCTCCAGTATAATACTCAGTGATTTAAAGCTAACATCGATCCATTAGAATTCTATGTAAATAAAAATCAAATTAATATAATTTGTCTTAGCGAAATATTTCTAGCTAGCACCTCCTCTCATAGAAAGTTGATTTATTATAATATCGTTAAAAAATGTCGAAATGATGGGTATGGTAGTGCTGCCATAGCCCTAAAAAAAGAGTATCAAGTACAAAAAAGGTGGCTTGACCTAGTAACTGATGTCGAGAATATACATACATACTTAAATTATGGAGGGAACACTTTTCCACCCTACTGAGTGGTAACGGCTCTGAAAGCTGTGGAGAAGACGAACCCGAGGCCCCAGTCGATGATGACGGAGTTGATGTTCCACCACCTGACGATGACGAGGTACGAATAGCAATAGCGCGCTTGAAAAACAATAACCCTGGGATTCAGTAATTCAGTCTCATCTCAAGTCACTAAATAGCAATTAGTGACTATTTTTGTGACTTAAGACGATTTGGGTATTCAAAAGGAGAGAGTCACAAAAAGTTCACCAAAAATGTGTGGTGAAAGCACACACAGACAATCAACTGATAGCGTTTATGTATGCCTTTTGCCCGTGCCGCTCAAAGAGTCGCAATGGCCGAGAGGTCAAAGCATTAGGCTGGCAGCCGAGAGGGTCCGGATTCAAGTCCTCCTCGGGCGTAGAGGATTTTTTATTTTTTTTTTGTATTTTTTTATTAGTTTTTTTTTTAACAATTTTAAGATTTTAATGGTTTAAAAACAAAGAAAATTTTTTTTTTCAATACATTTGTATGATATTAAATCATTTTGGTTTATTTCCTAGTGAAATTCTTGTTGAACAAATTTCCTCGCTTCATTTTCGCGTTTTTTTTTAGTAAAGTGGAAAGAAATAAGCTTTTCCTCTATACTTCTATTTTTGTGACCTGCTCTTAGCCAGCTGACAAATTAGTGACTTATTTTTGAGACTATCCTGCAAAAATCGCGACAACTCCATGCATCATGTAAAGAGTACTCCCAAAGGACCAAGGAGTGCTCCAAAATTAACCACAATTCATATAAAAAATATG
>NW_016160540.1:17840-18038 GCF_001687245.7 Rhagoletis zephyria | reverse complement strand
CATGCATGCGTGTAAAGAGTACTCCCTAAGGACCAAGGAGTGCTCCAAAATTAACCACAATTCATATAAAAAATATGCTCCAATTNTTCGTTTGTACATGCTTTTGTTCTTCACTTCTCAAATGCTTTTTCGAAATGAATAAAAACCAATACAAAAATTAAAAATTACATGTTGCCTCTGATGGCATTCGAACCCGAA
>NW_016160540.1:15463-17815 GCF_001687245.7 Rhagoletis zephyria | reverse complement strand
GTCTGATGAGGAAATGTGGTGATTTCCGAAATAGCTATCACTTCTACCATTTTTTCAAATTATTGTTGCTTTTCCACAATAAGTTTTTCATTAATACAAGAGTTGTTAAAATCGCATAGTGAATCTCACCAGTGCTCGATAAAATAATTTCCGAACATCACCATTGTGTACCTACCAAAATGTACGAATCTGTACAAATGTGTGTGTGATCCCTGCTTTAAGTGGATATGCATTTAGTGTGCAATTCTCAAATCTCTCCTCGCTGAAAATATTAAAGTGAGTGAAAGGCATTTCAAGCCATGGTCAACGCTTAACCACCATGGCTATCACACGGCGCTTTAAGCATCGATCCCACTCCACTCCCGAAGTGACTTTTGATATGGTTGTAAGCTACGGCTTGCAAGCCGCACAGGGGTTCTGCATGAATGCATCCCTGAATAAATCCCAGCTCATTGTACAGCAGCCTACGACAACAAGAGCAATGGATACACGGTAAAAGGGGCACATCCTGCGCTACCGCTTCATCGGCCTCCCCGCATATCTCTCTCTCTCTCTCTCTATCTCATATCAGAAGTGCACCTATAAACCATATGGACTCATTGAGCTCCATACAAGATACTCGTAACAAAAGTAATCCCTACCTCCTCTACTTTTCTAACCCGATACATAAAATCTAAACCTAGTTTCCCGCTCTCCCTCAGCTAAACAAAAATGATTTGTATCACAATTTGAAAGATTAATGTCTGAGCTACTGAAAATTACACAAAAAATTACTACTGCAAACAAAGACAATAAAACCTCTAACGAAGTAGAAACATTGAAGCCCCATTTCGAATTACTAAATAACGAAAAAGACGAGATGGAAATACAGGGCTCCTGCAACCCCCTCTTCCTCGAAAATGAAAATTCTCCAGTATAATACTAAGTGATTTAAAGCTAACATCGATCCATTAGAATTCTATGTAAATAAAAATCAAATTAATATAATTTGTCTTAGCGAAATATTTCTAGCTAGCACCTCCTCTCATAGAAAGTTGATTTATTATAATATCGTTAAAAAATGTCGAAATGATGGGTATGGTAGTGCTGCCATAGCCCTAAAAAAAGAGTATCAAGTACAAAAAAGGTGGCTTGACCTAGTAACTGATGTCGAGAATATACATACATACTTAAATTATGGAGGGAACACTTTTCCACCCTACTGAATGGTAACGGCTCTGAAAGCTGTGGAGAAGACGAACCCGAGGCCCCAGTCGATGATGACGGAGTTGATGTTCCACCACCTGACGATGACGAGGTACGAATAGCAATAGCGCGCTTGAAAAACAATAACCCTGGGATTCAGTAATTCAGTCTCATCTCAAGTCACTAAATAGCAATTAGTGACTATTTTTGTGACTTAAGACGATTTGGGTATTCAAAAGGAGAGAGTCACAAAAAGTTCACCAAAAATGTGTGGTGAAAGCACACACAGACAATCAACTGATAGCGTTTATGTATGCCTTTTGCCCGTGCCGCTCAAAGAGTCGCAATGGCCGAGAGGTCAAAGCATTAGGCTGGCAGCCGAGAGGGTCCGGATTCAAGTCCTCCTCGGGCGTAGAGGATTTTTTATTTTTTTTTGTATTTTTTTATTAGTTTTTTTTTTAATAATTTTAAGATTTTAATGGTTTAAAAACAAAGAAAATTTTTTTTTTCAATACATTTGTATGATATTAAATCATTTTGGTTTATTTCCTAGTGAAATTCTTGTTGAACAAATTTCCTCGCTTCATTTTCGCGTTTTTTTTTAGTAAAGTGGAAAGAAATAAGCTTTTCCTCTATACTTCTATTTTTGTGACCTGCTCTTAGCCAGCTGACAAATTAGTGACTTATTTTTGAGACTATCCTGCAAAAATCGCGACAACTCCATGCATCATGTAAAGAGTACTCCCAAAGGACCAAGGAGTGCTCCAAAATTAACCACAATTCATATAAAAAATATGCTCCAATTATTCAAACACATTTCGAGCACGAACACGAGCAGTGATCTGGCAACAATAAGCTGGTGCAGAGACACGAGTTGGTCCGCTACAGCATGACAGAGGAACACTTTTGTAAGTGCTCCAATATACCACAAATAGACTACATGGCCCAACGATTTTTGCAGGGTAGAGATGTGAGACAGCGTACTGAATACCAAATAGTCTCAAAATCCAAGTTCACCACCAAAAGTCACTATTGGTGACTAGAGACCGCTTACTGAATGCCAGGGTTAAGCTGCTGGAGCTGACAGCCTGCCAGCTGAGCTGTTGAATATTGGCCATTTAAGTGCAAATTCAATGAATGATCCGAAACTGATTTTTTTTTTTTTTT
>NW_016160540.1:6698-14668 GCF_001687245.7 Rhagoletis zephyria | reverse complement strand
TTAACTAATAGTAAAATAAGAAATGTGATATAAAATAAAGCAAATGAAAATAAAATAAAGTAAAATTAAATATATAAATAAAATAAAATAAAAAAATATAAAATAAATAATAAAAACAAAAAATTTTTCGCAATCGCTCCAACCGAGTATCGAATCTGGCAGCTACAGGCTTGTAGCTCGCAACTCTCACCACTCGGCAATTTTAATTTTTAGAGATGAATTTTGTTAAAAATTCAACAACAACTAACTGAAAGTAACGTAAAAAAAATATAGAACTTATAAAAAAAAGAATGAAAAAGAAATAAAAAAAGTATACTGGCCGTGGGACTCGAACCCACGACCTTGCGGCTGGTTTATTCGCATTACTGCCGTCTGTAAGGGTAAAATTTTAATTTGCATTTATGCTTATTAATTCAAATTAATTTTCTCCGTCTGTCTACCATATTACTGAATCCCAGGGTTAATCGCGCTCAGACAAGGGGGCGTGACACAGAATTTTTCACACTCCATATCTCATGAAATATTTGTCATAGAGTACTGGAACTTGATATGGAGATACATATACAAAATCCATTCCATACCCATGTAGGAGGGCTGCCACCTATTTAAACAATCAAATTCAAATTTAATTAAGGGAATTATTTATTTGAAATTTGTATAGAAATATGGGTGTCAGACGAAGGATGCCTAAAGGTTTATCTGCACACGCCAGTCACGTCACAGTTCCGTCACAGCTCCGAACAGTCACCGTCACCGTTCAGTCTCATGCAAAATAGCAGTTGTATTCACACACACACACACATACACAGTCAGCGTCAAAATATTACACACACTGATCTATTTTATAAAATTCACAATGTTTTTCATGACAAATATTTTTCGGTAATTTTTAATAAAACTATAGTTCACTCTTAATATATTAAAGTTTCCAGTACAGATTTCACAAAAAAAATTTTACATTTTAAAAACTTTTCATCAAAATTTCCGATTTCTTAATCAGAGTTTTTGAAAATTTTTTTTTACTGGCGCTCTTTTGCATTTTTTTTAATATAAAAAAATATCGGGTATGTGGTATAAAATTGAATAGGCTACAAACCTGCGTACCAAGAATTGTTTTAAAAAGTCTGATTGAAGTTTCCATGGAAAGTTTTTAAAATTTGGAAATTCTTTGTGCATTCTGTACAAAGTTTCAATCGTAATATATACGCTTTCAGTTTAATAAGGAACTATAGTTTGATATTCAATCGTAATATATACGCTTTCAGTTTAATAAGGAACTATAGTTTGATTAAAAGTTACCGAAGAATATTTATCATGAAAGTTAGTGTGAATATTGTAAAATAAAACAGTAAGTGGAATTTTTTGACGCTGAGTGTAGTGTCGGGAAAATAAATAGGGTTGCGACATTTTAACAAATTCATTCTATAAAATGAACATATACTTAAGTCATAATTTCAAACTTTGTGCAAAACTTAGAACAATTTTATTTTTTAATTAGAATTTTTAGGAAAAACTTTTGGTTTGCAGTTTTAAATATAGCCCATTAAATTTTATTATAATAAAGTGCAAGTATGTATGGAAAGAAGTGCGTAGCATGATACAAAAAAAGAAGGTAGTTTCACTTTGAAATTTTTTGACATAAACTGTGCTTATGACGTTTATACTTGTCGTAAAATGCTCGAGTATCACTGCCACCTCAACAAATTATTGTTTTGAAAATTTTATTATTTTTTAAAGGAATTTTTTATTCATTAAAAATTAACAACACGCAAGGTAAGTTTACTTAATTCATCGTACTGGCATAGCTGTTAATAAGTGTGTATTAATTTAAAATACGCAAAAAAAATTGGCATTATATGCAGTGTTCCATGAGATATTATTATAGATCTTAGGATGTTGCTTTAATTTGGATTCTTTTTAGAGGACATATGAACAAAGGAATAGTTAAAAAGTAGCTTATCGTCAATGAAAGCACTATGGAATCATAAACTTAGAGGGAGGTAAAAAAATTTACAAATTCTTAGAGCTCCTTATTATAGTTTATAGACAGATAAACTACTCGCTCTACTGCTGCGTTTCGCTTAAATTGGGCACATCCGTTCCGAGGCTGAAAATTTTCCGCCGAAAAGCTGTTGGAATAAGCAAACAACACCTTGGTGAAGTTACCATGCACGTGGCCATCCCGAAATATGCAGCTAATTGTACTAAATAATGATGAAAAAAATTGCATAAACAAATAGATTATCCATGTGCATTACGAAATGTAATAGGAGTATTTTACTAGCCTTCCGTTTTATAATTAATTTTAGAAATAAACCACTAAAAGCTCGCTATAAAATGATGCTCAAAATATATTCCTTGAAATAATTTTGGAATCATTTTTTTTTTAAGTAAAAAACCACTTTTTAGTTTCTTCAAAGAATATGGTAGCTTCAATTTAAAAGAAAACGTCAAAAGCAAAGTTTACGTCAAATGGGAGCAATGACGGATTAGAAGAAGAAGTGAAACTACATACCTTTAAATATTTGTATCATGGTGCGTAGCACCGCAGCAAAAAAAATCCAAAAATAAGCGAATTTTTCCAGGTTTCAATTGGCACAGTTCCTATAATTAAAAATATAAAATTTTGTGAATATGCACCAAGTTTAGCATTTATTTCTAAAATATGCAAAAAAATTAAAGAAAAGAAATATAGCTAAAAGCGCTTTATCTTCTTACAATCAGCATTTCCTTTTTAAGCATTTTGTGATAAAGTATAAGAAAAAAGCATGCTCGAGCATATCATCACACATTTTTTCGGCATAGAGAAAACACATTACAAAAATATCGTTGAGCAGAAATTTAAACGTCGCAATGGGAAATGACCGGAATTAATTCAAACTGTCGAAGATTTTTAAGGTGCAAATTAATTAAAACAAGTAAAAAGTAAATGACGGATAAGAAGAAGAAGTGAAACTATATACCTCTAAATATTTGTATCATGGAGCACCGCAGCAAAAAAAAAATCCAAAAATAAGCGAATTTTTCCAGCTTTCAATTAGCACAGGCCCTATAATTAAAAATATAAAATTTTGTGAATATGCACCATGTTTAGCATTTATTTCTAAAATATGCAAAAAAATTAAAGAAAATAAATATGGCTAAAACCGCTTTATCTTCTTACAATTAGCATTTCCTTTTTACGCATTTTGTGATAATGTATAAGAAAAAAAGCATGCTCGAGCATATCATCACACATTTTTTCGGCATAGAGAAAACACATTAAAAAATATCGTTCAGCAGAAATCTGAACGTGGCAATGGGAAATGAGCGGAATTAATTCAAACTGTCGAAGATTTTTAAGGTGCAAATTAATTAAAACAAGTAAAGAAGTATAAAGAGATAGGCCTTTGTAGTCATAAAGTAGGCGGTTCCACGCCCAATTCCCAAAAGTCTATAACAGTGTTATTTATTGTTAAAAGATTGTTGTAAGTATTAACTTGGAGTAAATTAGTGTCCTCAGTTTATGAAAGATCGTTTTCGTATTTTTGGAACTTACCGTTATACGGGAAGGGTGTGTAATTTTTGTCCGATTTGAATAATTTTCAACAATTAGGTCCACTAAGACTATTAGGTCCACTAATTTTGGTTGAATTTGATGAATCGGTTACCGAGATACACTTTTGAGGTCATAAGTAGGCGGCGCCACGCACATTATACAAAAATTTATAATTATCAATTTTTCTGCTAAGTGAGTATGTCAGTCATCGATTTTGAGTGATTTAGCTTCAATATTTACTAGGGATGTGCGATTAATTGATTACTCAAAATTTTAATTAATCATAAAGTAAATAACTCAATTAATCGATTAATTGGAAATTATGATTACTCAAAAGTACAGTTACTCGAGTAACCAAGATTTTTGATTAACCAAAAACAAAAATATTTGAGTAAAATGCTTTATGATTAATCAACATTTCGATTAAAATGAGTAATCAACATTTCAACTCTTTACATATGTATAAAGTAGTTAAAGTTCCTTGATACTTTGGAAACAACGTTTCTGTTTTCAAAAATTAAAACAAAAAATTTGTTTCATACACAGAGGCTGCATTTCTTTATTCATTCTGAATGTTTGGAATAAACTTTTTTGTTTATTTATTCTTTAGAACGTTCCTGATGATATGTTGACGTATATTTCAAACGCATTCTGTTTATTCCGGCTGTGAAATGGGATTATCCGGAATGTATAAAGAAACGCAACCAGAATGTAGAAAAGAAAATAAGCATTTTCCAAAGCAAACTCTATTACGAGCAAAATTATTTTTTTTGAGTAATCATATTTCAAGTAACTCGATTAATCATCGTTTTGAGTAATCAAAATCTTGATTACTCGAGTAATTGATTAACCGAATAATTGATTAACCAACTTGCTCGAGTAATCGAATAATCGCACAGCCCTAATATTTACTGATTTATCGCAGCTTTCGTGTTTCTGCAATTTCTCAGTTATTACCCGATTTCAAAGATTTTCAAAAGATTTCTTAGTTGGACCCTGGGAAAGGCTCGGACTGAGTTTAGCAAGGATTGGTGAAGCGGCTACAGAGGTACAGTATTTCATCATAAGTCAGCGGGGTTACGCCCATTTTCCAAAAATTTCATAATAATATTATTTTTTACCATAACTCTACTTCACATACTAATTTTAAACAATTTGGATTGAATATTTACTGAATTATAGAAGTTTTTGCATTTTTCGAAAATACCGTTTCAATAACAACCTAACTTGGGCAAAGGGCAACCTACATACATTCGTTGAGATATCTAAATTTTTGCTCGAGTTATCGTGTACACGGACGGACAGACAGACAAGGCTTAATCGACTTTTCTTTTCGCTCTCATCATTTATGTATGCATTTGTCTATATCTATCTCGATTCGTTTTGGCTGTTTCGAACAACCGTTATGTGAACAAAATTATACATAATACCCATGTGCACATGTGGGCTCGGGTATAAAAACGTAAGCGGATGGCTTCCTGCATACTATTAATATATGACTTACTAAAAAAACGGTCGAATAGGATTACTTTTGCAAGTAATTAGCTCGAGAATCAAGCCATAAAATTTGTATGAATATAATATGTAAACCATTTTGTACCATTAATAAGTGATTTGAACATTAGCCTTAAGATTTTATATACGTTTTCTTTGGTTTGTGACAATATCACTCTGAATAAAGAACTCAATATTATTGCGATTTTGAATAAAGAAAGTAATGTAAAGTGCTTGCCATCACCTACCCCCGCTAGGTTTTGATTACTGATGATGCCTTAAAGCTTTGGGATCAATACTAAACCATTTTTGGCTGCCTATATCAGCCGCAGTATAAATGAGGAATAAGTTAACAAAAGACTTCAATTTTTTTGAACAAACGTGTTAGTTGGAAAATTCCTAATCGGCCGTTTTTCTTTAAAGGTGGCCAATTCGTTTTTAATACTGAGTAGCAAGTCGCAAGGAATATTAAGTTTGATTTACGGGACCAAGGGGTTGTGGAATCGCAGCTAGGGATGGGTAAATTCGATATTCGAAGCTTCGAGATTCGAATTTTAGTTCCAAATTGACGAATGTTCGAAATCGAACCTTGGAGTGCTGAAATTCGGATAGATGCGAATTTTTCTAGAAAAAATCAAATTTCGTGTTTATTTTCAAAAAAGCAGCTCTGGAACTTTTTTCTTTCTGACTAAATTTGCCATAACTGTGAAAAAACAACAATGTCTAAGCGGTAGAAGTTATAGCAGCTATTTCGGAGATCACATCTCCTCATCATACTTCTTTTTTTCTAAACTTCAGCAGGGATCAAACTCGCGCCAACGATGTCAAAGTCAGAAGCGTTAATCACTGAGCTATGCACACCCCGTTGTTGCTAATTCATTTTATTACTTAACCGACTACTATCAAGTGCAGCTGATTTGCCGCCGCTGTTGTCAATTCTATACATCAGGGTTCCCAAATTTTTTTCATNAGAAGCGTTAATCACTGAGCTATGCACACCCCGTTGTTGCTAATTCATTTCATTACTTAACCGACTACTATCAAGTGCAGCTGATTTGCCGCCGCTGTTGTCAATTCTATACATCAGGGTTCCCAAATTTTTTTCATCTCGGCACCCTTGTTGTGCTAAAAATATTTCGCGGCACCCCTACTCTTCAAATGTCTACAAAAACAAGGAAACACAATGCAAACTTTATGCTCTTTTAGTTTTAATTTGAGGACTGAAATTGTTTTGATGATTTCATTATTTCCTTCAAGTTTATTGGGAGCTTTGACAATTTTACCCTGAAATCATTTGACGCTGAAAGCTTGCTGGTATATTTGTTTTTAACCTACTTCACAAAAAGGACAAGGTTATCAATTCGTCGGAATATTTTTTATTATTTTTTTTTTGTATGTATGTTGCCGCATAACTTTGGACCACGTTAACCGATTACTATAATTCTTTTTTAAAGGAAAGGTGTTACCTGACAAGTGGTCTAATTTGGTTTAAATCCGATCATTGGATCATGAATAGATTAACGATTATCTTAAATTCTTAGATGGGAATTGAAATCGTTTTTTTTTTTGCTTAAAAATTACTTGTTTATGTAAGCATTTGTGGAAAATGCAGTCTCACATAGAAATGTAAAAGTAAGGCCCCTATTATAGGGCTGCCAGACGTCCTGGTTTTCCAGGATTTGTCCTGATTTAGACAAATTGTCCTGGTGCCCTGCTCCACACGTAAGTTGTCCTGGTTTTTTAATGAAGGTCAATGCGAACAATCGACAAATTTTTAGCAGACTTTTGCTATGATAAAAAGGTTGAGCTGTCATTAGAAGTCGAAAGTCGAAACGGAACGTGTTTTCTAACCTTTTTATCTGTGTAGTTTATTTGGTTAAAATCTAATTTCTTTATTTTCAAATGCCAAAAAAGTGCAATTACATGGCTGACTGGACATAGATACTACCCAGAAGATAAGTTTAGGAGCACAATTTGCTTCCAAAAGACCTTTCTGAAAGTCATTCCTTTTTTGTATGGAATGGCACATATTGAAGGTCTTCTGCTTCCGCCACTCAAAGAAGAGCTTCCATAAAGACTTTTGTAGGACGTACTTCAGAATAGAGATGGGCACGGGACTTAATATTTAATCCCCATTCCGCCCATCACGAAATTCAATTTTTAAGTAACGAACCCGCCCATCCCGACGTGTTTCAGAATTGTGCGGCGGGTCCCGTGGGCCAGAAATCTATCACTATGAAAAATTCACATGTGTTTAAAATGAATTTTAAATAATCTGCCGATTACTTTGTTTTGCTTTGCTGTTCCTTTTCATTTCAATAAAACATAAAAAAGTGCATAATTCACGCATCGTTTTTAACGAAGATTTTCTGAGTTTGCGAAGGTTGCGGTTTTATCGGGGGTGCCGTGAAGGGATTGTGGTCCCGTCACGCCCGAAAAATTTGTACAGGCTTTCCCGATACCGCATATCCCTGCCAATTTGAAATCAGTATCGTGGGGATAGACCCATTAAAATGTATACTTAAATGATCAGAACGTCGAGCTGAGTCGACTTAGCCATGTCCGTCCGTCCGTCTGTCTGTATGTCTGTCTGTCTGTCCGTCTGTTTGTATGCAATCTAGTCTCTCAGTTTTCGAGATATCCGGATGAAATTTGGTAGGTCGGTGTATTTTTATAATGTATTAGTCATTTGTCGGAGCAGGAAGAATTGGACCACTATAACATATAGCTCCCATATAACTGATTGTTCAGATATGAGATTTTTCGTTATAATTCCTCCATTTATGCAGCTAAGAACATGAAATTTTGCAATACTTCCACCCATTATCAACAGAGAACTTAGAGGGAAAATTACAAAGATCGGGTCACTATAACCTATAGCTCCCGTACTACTGATTGTTCAGATATAAGATTTTTCGTTATAACTCCTCCATTTAAG
>NW_016160540.1:0-1099 GCF_001687245.7 Rhagoletis zephyria | reverse complement strand
TAGATGAGCAACGAGTGGCACACTTTGTCAAATGCTTTACTGAAGTCAGTGTATATAACATCAACTGTTTTGCTTTCACTAAATGCTTTTGAGATATAGGTTGTTAATTCAAGTAAATTTGTAGAAGTTGATTTGCCCTTGCAAAATCCATGTTGACTATATGAAATGCTAGAAGAGATAGAATGCGTCAACTGATTTGTTATAATTGCTTCAAATAATTTAGGAATTGCAGAAAGCTTAGCTATTCCCCGGTAGTTCTCCACTGAAGATCTGCTACCGCTTTCATGTAACGGGGTTATGAACGATTCCTTCCATGTAGTTGGAAAAACGCCCTCTTTACGAGATAAATATTGCGATGAAGTTCTGGATCGGTAAGGAATTTACGCTCCAAACACTTAAAACGTCGGAGAGCAGTTGGTAAGCTATTAGGCAATTGTATTTGGTCATCTGACCACAGCAACCCCGCAATGTACCGACCTTCGCGTAACTCACAACCACGCAATATTTCTAGGGCTCGTTGGTCTTCACTAGAAACCGGGGTTTCCTTTGGCGTCGCAACGTCAATATTTTCGTTGATTACGAATGACTTTACGAGTTCATGTAAATCATTGTCGCTGCCGCAGTCGCACTTATGTAAATGTAATCCGCTGTGTTTACTCGGGTCATTTCCGCCTCCGAAAATTGTCCACCCCAGTATAGTCTTCACTCCAATAGAGTCTTGCCACCCACCTTCACGCACTTTCAGAGCCATTATTAAATTAGGGTTATTTACGCCAATAATTAGCGAAGGAATTACGTCACTAAAGCTTGGCAAAGGGACACCTTTTAAATGAAATGGTCGTATTTTTCCTTTAATTTGTCGGCAATTAAAGATTCTGAAGACATATTTAAGCTTTTCACCGTGTGAACGCCGCGCAATGGGTATATTTTCCCGTTCCGCATTATACCTGAAATTCGTATGTCAAGTCTTTGCGAGTCAGCTTCGTATCGATTTATGTCGCCGGTCCAATGAATGCAGAGAGGATCTGGAATGCCAGTTTCACCTCATTCATCTGCGAGACTTTGCTCCATGAGAGTTACCGTTGATCCGTCGTCCATA
>NW_016160539.1:54365-63023 GCF_001687245.7 Rhagoletis zephyria | reverse complement strand
AAAGTGTTAAACCATGTTACAGTTTTGCTCGTCACTGTATGTATGTACACACATACATATCTATGTAGCTCACTCTTCTTTTCTTTATTTTAAGCGGATTTTCTTCAAGTATTTTGCAAAACTTTTTGAAGGGGAAGATTTCGATCTTATTCCATATTATTTTAACCTTATCGAGTTTCGGTATAAATTTTTTGGACTAAGCAAATTTGCCTTGCTTAGTCCTTTAAGGAACGCTGCATTTTGTATTTTTCTTGCTTCCTATATTAAAATTTTAGCCTTCGAAAAAATTGGACCTACTTACTTTTCACTCAAAGCCAGCGATAAATCAAATAATAGGTAATTACATTTGGTTCAAAATGAGAAATGCACTTACCAGTCAGTGACGAAATAGATTGGTTTTTTTTATTGCTTAAGTAGTTTCTATTATTTATGTATATCCGAAGAAAGTACTTCTTACATTTTGCGTTTTCACACATGACCACTATACAAATTACTTTGCGATTAAATTTTCCAACTTTCCAACTTTTCGACTTTCCGACAATTACACTTTAAAATAATGCAACATACGAAAAAATACACCCACATATGTATGTATGTATGTATACAGCAAATGCAATTCATTTGTATGTACACTCGTATACATAAATGTACCGAGCCGACGCGACCCGATTACGCAATAATTCACTATTTTCACTTTTTCACTTCATTCGTTAATAGCTTTTAATTGTCTATATGTAAATACTTATAGTTTATAAGTAAAGAGTACTTATAAATATGCACTTGTAATACATTTTGGAATAAAATTATTATATTTCTTTTGCACTAAATTTATTTAAAGTGACTTTGACAAGCACAGATTACTTAACCAAACTAACTTCCACTGCAAATGCCCACTGAATACTGAAAAAGCCTACTCACATCTTCACCGATTGTTCACCTGGAAAAAATATCTATCCATCAATTTAAAAAGAGTAAAAACAATGAAAAGAACTTTGAAACTCTTTCATATTAAATTAGGTTGTATGTATGTACTTTTCCTTTAAAATTTTAAAGCACCAGATCACGTTGCAAAAAATACAAAATAAGAGCAGAAGGAACATATGGGAAACGGAAGTGAACTTGCGCTGGAAAATGTGAGAGCGAGCAATTACGTGTTTCCGCTTAAAGTTTTGTATCATGAGATAAAAAAAAAACGGAAGAGAGCGAAGAAGAGAGAGAGAAATAAATTTAATAGATGAGTATTTTTAAGCGATAGTGGAAAAAATATTTACTCTGCCTTAAATATAAAAATTCTTTAAGAAAACTTCTAGCTATATAATAAAATATTGCTAGAGGTGTTTTCCCGCGCTTCAGCTCCAAAAAATATTTCGTTGGATGCCAACAAAAGGATCTAGGATCTAAAGTTCTATGATTCGCTACGTATGAACCGTACGTACATATGTATGTATATTAGGGTGGTCTAAAAATGCAAGTGAAAAGGTAAAGTCGGAATTTTGTTGCCACCACCCCTTAGGATTATTCTATATCGAAAAAAATAGACCCCTTTTTTAATTTTGAAACCAAAAAATATTTATGGAGTGCTCAAAGCGTTCAAAGTTTTCCATGTATTTTATATGAAACAAAAAACAACTTTTCGTAAAAATGGTATAAAATTCTTGAAAATCAATACTTTTCAATCAAAAACTTCAGTTTCTATTCAGGAGATTCCCACTAACAACACCCAATTGTTTATATAACCATTTTTTCGTGGTAACTATATTTTATGGGTACACCAAAACCCCTAGAAAATACAATTGGCGGGGGGGGGACCAATAAAAGATCTTTAGTTTTAAAATATGGTTAAATAAACAATTGGATATTAATATTGGAAGTCTCCTGAAGAGAACCAGAGTTTTCCGAATTTAAATATTTTTTGATTTCAAAATAAAAAATAGGGGTATATTTTTTCGGTATAGAACAATCCTAGGGGTGGTGGCTTTAAAATTCAGACTAGACTGTTTTTCGACCCCTCTAATGTACACGTGTACATATCGTCGCCTGGGTAAAAGATTGTCGTATGTTACGCACGAACGTATGACGCTTACGACAATCTTTTACCCATGCGACGATATGTATGCACTGCTCGGTCCCTTAATTGTTTTTATTTAGAAAGTATGTCAACATATACACCCTTGTATCAAGTGTGTGTATGTATGCACACACATATCTATGTAGCTCACTCTTCTTTATTTTAAGCGGAAACACAAACCCCTACATACTCTCCACCTTTCTATCAGTGAGAGTTCATTTCCGTTTTCCGTGCTCATCCGCTCTTGAAATACTTTTTTTGCTGCGCAATCGGTTAGAGCAAAATCAATATACATATGTATGTAAATCGGTGATAGACACCGCCTTGCCCGCGGGCAAAGCTCTTTTAAGCTTTCTATACATTTTGTAAAGGCACGTGCGTAGTAAAAGCTCTCTCTGTCCATCGCTGATGTACATGAATTTTCAAATTTGCAAATTAAGAGTTTTAAAGTGTGTTATCTTCATTTTAACTCTTTTCAAAGTGAGATCCTGGAAAAATGAATATTTGGAAATTGCAAATTAGCTATGATGACTGAGAGTGTAAGTAGGGTAATTTTCAGTATTCAGTAGACTTTTGCCGCGGAAATATTGAAGTTCGTATGGTGTGTGAGTTAAGTCCGATAAGCAGGAAAATATTGTGCAAAAGTGTCAAAATATTTTATTTAATTATATTCAAATGCGCAAAAGCATTAAAAGTGCAAGTAGTAATAAAAAATATAAATAGTGCGATTTTATTTCATTGCTGCTAAGAAATTATGTGAAAAAGTGAAATTCGTGTGTTCGTCATTAAGAAATGGGAAGCCGTCTTGTGGTCGTGTCGCGTGGGTTCGGTAACGTATGTACATATCTACATAACATATTAGGTACATATGTATGTATGTACACCTGTATGTAAATGATTGCGCATAAATAAGTACATATGTACGTTCATATGTACATACATATTTATGTAGTTATATTCATACATTTCTTTACTATCCAACGCGAAAAGATATTTGTTTGCCAGCACATAATTATGATAGTATGATTCTCAGTTTTCATTGGAGAAATTCATGTAATTTTAACACCTTGTCATTCGGCTAGTGGAATAATATGGGTAAGTTGCTAAATACCAGAAACTAAGTAATGAATAAAAAAAAGTAAGTGCGCCTGGGCCACACTGGCGATATGAAACTTACGTTACATATCTATTTTGTATCATAACCAATATATGTATATACATATGTACATTAATCTGCTTTTGCTTAAGGTTATATTTTTTGTCTTTTTTCTATGTATTTAGATCCCTACTTCTACCACTGTTCGTTCTAATTGCATTTATGTTATTCTGTTTTCCTTTATCTTTATCTTTATACTCTATCGATAACAAAATCGATAGTAATATCCAACAAAATATCGATAACAAAATCGATAAATAATTGACAGTTAAATCTAAAACAAAAATCGCTTAAAAACGGTCAAAATATCGATAAAAATATCGATAACAAAATCGATAAATAATTGAAAACATATTCATTAAATTATCGATATCAAATTCGTTTACAAAGTCTATAAATAATCGATAACAAAATCGATAACAGTATCGATAATAAAAATTAATAAAAAATATCGACAGAAAATTCGATAAAAATATCGATAACAAAATCTCTAAGAATATCGATAACAAAACTGATAACAAATATCGATAAAGAATAGCGATAACAAAATCGTTAAAAATATCGATGAAAAAATCGGTAACAAAATAGATAAAAATATCGATAGCAATATCGATTATTATATCGATAAGTTTCGAATATATCGATAGCAAAATGGATAGCAATATCGATAACAAACCCGTTAAAAATATCGATTATTATATCCCGATAAGTCCCGAGAATCCCGAAAATCTTTGAAATTCCAAAATAGTTCACAGATTGAGACTCTGTGTCTCCATCTATATCCTTTTCTCTATAATTACCTTTATTTTAATCTTTCTTGCTCTATCTTTATCTTGACATTTATCGGTATCCCCATCCTCATCTTTTTCTTTATATTTATCTTTGTTTTTACATTTATAATTATAATTTTCTTCATATACATATTCCCCATCACCTTTGCTCTTATATAAGAAAAATTTTTCAATTTACGCATCTTTGTTTTTGTTTTTATTTTTACCTTTGCCCTTTATCCTTTTCTTTATCTATGTATTGTATTGGTCTTTTTCTAAGTGTTATTCTTTAACCTTTTATTAGCAAGTTTTTGTTAAATTAATGTGCATACACTCAAGAAGCAGAAGAAGTTGCACCATTTCCGTGTGCAATTTCCGTTGAATTTGCCCATTTACTCCCAACCAACCAACCGCCGCTAAAGAAGTTTCACTTCAATAAATAAAAAATCCAAGAAATGAGGAAAATATTTCGACTTTAAGGAACTAAAGACATATTGATAATGTACCGTACGCCAGTTATGCGCACATAGTAAAAAAGCTCGCGTAGTTAAAACATCATCACAACTTTCAATACCCGCCAGCTATTTGCCCACATGAAAATGGACTTTTCTCGGTAGCTTCTCGTGACTTTTTGTGGTATTTTTTCACACTGATTCATTTACATACATCCTTTCATACACTTTTTTTTTGGCAACTCATAATAAAATGTCAATTTAAATATTAGCAAATATTTTTATTATTGCTGTAGTGCATTTCAGCTGCACAGAAAATTTTATCTCACACATTCCTAACCTTTTTTTGCCTTTTTTCAAACTTTGTGAAATTCGTACACCTTTTTTCGCACATTTTTTACACTTTTTTTGCCATCCGCGTTTTCCCATTTTACTTCCATGCGTTTTTTTCGGCACGAAATTCTACAAATTTTACATTGTAAACTTTTTTAATTAATTAACTACGTTGTCACAAGTTGCTCATACATTCACCTGTAGCGTAACGTTGGGTTTTTTTTCCTTTTGGCTTCAAGCAGTGTTGCCAAATTTTCGACGTTGGAAAAGGTTCGACTTAGTCTAAGAAAACGTACGTTGTACCCAAAAAGATGTCATATTTCGAATAATTTATTTAGCTTTTAATACTCGGTTTTTCTAAAATCGTCTTTTTGGGAATCTTGATTTTTCGAATATCGAATAAACCGGATTTTTATCGAACAAACCGGCTTTTTTTCATTTCATACAAATCTTGACCTCTCAATAAATTTTTGAGTTTTTCAAAGTTTTCCAGGCTTTTTCCAGTTTACGGGATACCCCTAATTAGTTTGAAAATTATACATATAAAATGCATGTTTGGCGCTTGAAAGTTTTCTACCAGTTTTGCCGAGTTCTCCTCCAATTCCTGTTCGGCTTCTTGATGTTGTGAGGCAAATTTAGTCCACCTCCGAAGAAACTTTTTTATCGCAGAAGTACACTTGAAGGGTTTCCTTTCTCTACCTTGCATATATATGTACGTCTATTATAGGCAACTAGAAGACTCGTTAGGTGGCGCTCGGATTTATGATTTGAATACGTCCTAAATGCGATCTAGCTTGTTGAAATTGCTCAGGCGGCCGTTATTGCAGCAGTTAGACTCAAATAAATCAGTTCGTAGATCTGCGGCAGTCAGGCAGCCCTCAAGGCTTTACACTCACACATAAGTATTTTTATGATAAGCTGTTTTTCATGACGGAAATACACTCGGAGGTTTGCCATTGCCCGCCGAGGGACTAATAACTCATACTTAGGATTCTTATTTGCACCCTAAAACCCCATCCTTTCCGAGGCTAAACTTGTTAAGTCTGGGTCAAACTGGTATGACCTCAGCCCGATAGGCGCAGAAGAGAATAATAAAACCACTATAGGCATAAGGAGCATAAATATTAATCTAACTTGATCTTGATACTCTTGGAAAACTTTAATGCAAACATTCTTTAAGCACAGCCGCAGCTGGCTATATTAAATTAAATTTTAAACAGTAATCCTATCAAAATGAATCTTGGTACAAAATACTCCGTACTCTAAGAATAGAGAATTATGCATTTAATGTTTAATAGCCATTGCGCAGACCAAAATGCTTAAAATACCTCAAAATATTACTGCAGGCATATTTTCACACCCCATTGTCTGAGCGGCAATTGAATAGAGAATTTCCATTTACACGCCAAAGGAGTCCAATATTGACTTAACAGTAAAATGAACAAAAGGATAGTCAACTCGCTGCATAGGAAGCAGGCAGCAGCAAGAAATGTATAGCTTCGGAGAATGAGAAGCTAAGAGAGTTTTAGGCATTGCAGTACGCTCCATGAAAATCCTTTAATGGCATAACCACAACTGAGGTCCGAGCATGTCAAAGCGGTAAACCAATACCGTCGGACAACTGGTACTGGTAAGCTGGTGGGCTGGTGGGCTGGTGGGCTGGTGGGCAGGTGGGCAGGTGGGCAGGTGGGCTGGCTGGTGGCTGACAGCGGACTGGACAGCAAGCCAACCAAGAAGTAGAGTAGATGATGAACTGCCATGAAATGTGTTGAGGTGTGCATGCATGGATGTGTGTGTGTGTGTGTAGAGTTTATGGTAGTTAATAGAAATAAGCCAAGCTATGGCATAAGAAGCACCACATTTCAATAGAGGTTTGGGGGCTCTGAAGAATCAACAAGTATTGACGTGTCTAGGCGCAAGGAAAATGCGATTGCATTGTCTCCACGTAAATGCCATTAAACAATGCAATCGGAATGCTAAGCCAACAACGCTGAGCGAGACAAGAAGTTAAGTGGCAAACTTTAGGGTGCAAAAGTCAATTTGTACGCCCTGAGGTGCTGTGCCAGCTGATGGTTATAGGGATTTCATATATGTAGAATGCAGAGTTAAGAGAGAGTGAGTATGAGTTTGATGACATTTCATTGGGAATGGAAATCACATTTTCAACCGATTGCATTGCGATGAACAATGCAATTATAATGCCAAGATTATATGAACTCCTCAGTGGCAAGGATAATTGATTTGGATAGAGTTCAGTGTAAGGAAGCATTGGCAGCAGAGTGCGGGTGGCACTTTTGCGGTTGAGCCAGTTAATTGAATTGATCAATTGAATTATCGTGGAATGCCAACTTTGCTACTCCTACCGAATACTTCCTACTTTGGAGCTGCAATTGGGCCTTAGATAAGAGAGTGTAACACAATGCTAGCTTTAGTTATTTAATTGCTTGCCCAAGCAACTGCCTACTGCCGACTATTCGCAAAATGCATTGCGTGTAATCTGCTATTTGACTTTTGGTCATGCGTGCCGCTTCTACCACGCCCACCGCATGCATATGCATCTACTGCAGCCGGGCTGCCTAGCTTTTCCAACTTTCATACTTGCCTGCCTTCGCTGCCCCCTCAGAAGGCTTTGTATGCAATTCAACAATAAATCAGCGATAAAAATTAGCTGTAGCCTCGTCGTAGATTAATCAACGCTTTTCTTCTGCTACATAACAAGTCCCAGGCCCCCTCTTATCTTAGCCAGCTTATGAACTTGCGCTACACACTAATTAGTAGTTAATAAATCTCATTTAATTGTTGTGAATAAAAGGTTAATAAGCAATTATGTTGTAGCAAATGTAAAACAAAAATCATAAATTAAAGAAAAAAAAGTGTTGCGTATATATTTTTTTTTTTGCCAAGTTGTTGATTTGCTCGCCACTGCGCAGGCATAGCTCGTAATTGACTGTTGAATGCTGGTTAATGAATAAAATGTGTAGCAAAATTTGTTATATTTATTGCAAATGAAATGTCTGCGAACTTGTGAATTTTATAAATTATGGAATAAAAAATTTGTGTGCAAAGTATACACTAAAGTTTACGGCAGCTACATTTTTCTTAATTGTACTAACGGGTGATTTTTTAAGAGCTTGATAATTTTTTTTTTAAAAAAAACGCATAAAATTTGCAAAATCTCATCGATTCTTTATTTGAAACGTTAGATTGGTCCATGACATTTACTTTTTGAAGATAATTTCATTTAAATGTTGACCGCGGCTGCGTCTTAGGTGGTCCATTCGGAAAGTCCAATTTTGGGCAACTTTTTCGAGCATTTCGGCCGGAATAGCCCGAATTTCTTCGGAAATGTTGTCTTCCAAAGCTGGAATAGTTGCTGGCTTATTTCTGTAGACTTTAGACTTGACGTAGCCCCACAAAAAATAGTCTAAAGGCGTCAAATCGCATGATCTTGGTGGCCAACTTACCGGTCCATTTCTTGAGATGAATTGTTCTCCGAAGTTTTCCCTCAAAATGGCCATAGAATCGCGAGCTGTGTGGCATGTAGCGCCATCTTGTTGAAACCACATGTCAACCAAGTTCAGTTCTTCCATTTTTGGCAACAAAAAGTTTGTTAGCATCGAACGATAGCGATCGCCATTCACCGTAACGTTGCGTCCAACAGCATCTTTGAAAAAATACGGTCCAATGATTCCACCAGCGTACAAACCACACCAAACAGTGCATTTTTCGGGATGCATGGGCAGTTCTTGAACGGCTTCTGGTTGCTCTTCACTCCAAATGCGGCAATTTTGCTTATTTACGAAGCCATTCAACCAGAAATGAGCCTCATCGCTGAACAAAATTTGTCGATAAAAAAGCGGATTTTCTGCCAACTTTTCT